>NC_056734.1:485737592-485824079 GCF_019279795.1 Protopterus annectens
AAATATAGATATATATAGATATCTGTATATATATATATATATATATATATATATATGTGTATGTGCATGTGTGTGTAGATATATATATATATATATATATATATATATATATATATATATGTGTGTGTGTCAAAAATGACAGGGGACTTGAGACCAATTGGATGGTCATGGTTTAGTCTATACTTCCTTTTCTAGAGGAAAACTATTTGGATGTGCTCCATAGACCTTCAAGACTCGTGCGATAATGATCTCAACCCCTTCTCGGCACCAGTCGAGAAGGTTTTGGAATTTTTAGCCAACCTTTTTGATCAGTGAGCTTCTGCTTCCTCAATCAAAGTCCAGTTAGCTGCCATTTCTAATTTCCTCAGTGGCTTCGAGGACCATTCATTAATTTTCCACCGGGTATGTAATGTGTTCCTTAAAGGAGTTTTATGATTAAAACCTCCATTTAAAGACCCTCTAGCTCCTTCGGATCTGACTTTGGTTTTACTGTCCTTGGTGCTCTCTCTCTCTCTCTCTGAACCAGACTTTCCACCTAAAATTTCTTTCCTAGAAAACTCTTTTTCTAATGGCCATTACTTCTGCTAGAAGAATTTCTGAGATTCAGTCATATTTTCAAAACCCCTATATTTGTTTTTTCATAAGGATAAAGTTTCACTAAGAACCAACCCATTCTTTCTTCCTAAGGTGGTCTGGGAATCCAATATTAATCAAACAATGAACTCACCAATTTTCTTCAACAATTTTTCCAACAAAGGTGATTATTGCTTACATTTGCTGGACGTTCAGAGACAATTACATTTCTACCTCAGCAGGACTAAAGAATCTAGAAAATCGGACCAGCTACTTGTAACCTTTTCTGGTCCAACTCTAGGAAATTCTGTTTTAAAAGTTACCTTGTCAAAATGGCTGAGGCTGTGTTGCTTTCATATACAGTAACAAGAACCTCAAGTTACCTGCGCCTGTAAGATCACATTCCACCAGACCAATAGCCATGTCAGCTGTTTTCCATTGCAAGGCTTCCATGGATGAAATATGTGCAGCAGCAATATGGGCTACTCCACATACCTTTATCACTGGTTGCAAATTGGATATGGTCTTCAGGGAAAGAGAATCCTTTGTCTCTATGGTTCTCAGTAATATCCTTCCACAAGGCCACCCAGGACCTAAAGTAGCTGGGGCTTCTGTCCCAAAGGTCAAGTATGAATGAAGATTACATAGTAACTTTATCAGATGTCACTAACCATAACGTTCTATCCGTGTTATCCATCTTTATTCATCCTTGACATCCCACCCTCCTTCCCCCTCCTGTAGACTTCCTGGAGGATCAGATGCTTGTCCTGGCAACTTTATTAAGTTTTACCTCGGACACGGCTTCTTCCCTTTGTTGCAGATTTCTCTGTCTTTTTATGTGGCTGCAAACTAGATCCGAGGTATTATGGAGAGGGGTGTATTGTAGGTAAAGCCTAAGCTTTTCTGGCTGGTATGAACTGTATAATTGCTGAACCGGTTCCAAGGATCTGAGTAGAGTACCCAAAGGTCAAGGATGAATGAAGATCGACAACACAGGTGGAATGGTACGATGAGTACACAACTTCTTTTACTAGACGTATGCCTCCTGCTAAGGTGACATAAACCCTCTACCAACCTGCTTTTCAGGATAAGTTGAGTTCTATTTGACAATTTGTTTTCCCTTTCCCTCTGCTAGGTTCCCTTATCCCTCTGTCTTTCTCTGTCTCTTCCAGACTGGTTAAAGATCACAAACAGACTCTTGGGTTCTGTCCATTGTCTGCTGGAGTTATTTCATAGTTTGGAAATCCATTTGTCTATTTTGGGCATCCCTCACCCTCCTTAAGAACAAATTCCTCTTTTCCCGGAGATGCTCCATTCCCTTTTGGTCCAGGGGACTATTCAAGCTGTGTGTCCTGGCCAGGTAGAGAGGATTTTTTATTCCAGAATGTTTTTCGGTTCCCAGAAAGGAGGGCTCTTGGAGATCAATTCTGAATCTTTCCCAGCTCAGCACCTTTCTCAAGATTCCTTCCGTTCTAATATTATGTCTTCAGACCATATTCACCCTTCTACGTCAGGCCTTTCAGGTCTCTTTGGATCTCAGAGTTGCTTAACTTCATATCCCCATCCATCCCACTTTTCAGGAAATGTTTACGTTTGTGTTTCTTTCCTACATTTTCAGTTCTCTTCTTTGCCCTTTGACCTCTCAACTGCCCCAAGGGTATTCACCAAATGCCTTGCTCTTGTCCCTTGCCTTTTGCAGGATGAGAGGAGTTCAGATCTTTCCCTGTCTGGGTGATCTACTTATTCAAGCTTCTTCCTCTGTCGCTCTGCTTCAGGATCTCCAGTTTACTATTTCCCGGTTACAGTCTGGGGTTCACCATAAATTTCCAGAAATCAGCTCTGATACCTTCACAAGATCATATTTTCCTCTCTTGCAGTCTTCAGACCCATCCCCATGATGGCATCTTTGCCTGCCCCAAGGCCCTGTCTCTTACTGCCAGTTTCCAGTCTCTTCTTCCTCTGGCATCAGCCACAGCCAGGGAATTTTGCAGAGTTCTCGGGTTCATGGCTTTCACTATTCCCATGCTCCTTCTGGCCAGGCTGCACTTGAGAACACTTCAGTGGTACCTCAAGTCAATGTGGTTCCAACATTCTTACCCTCTGGAATTCCTGCAGGGTTGCCAGACGTCCCTATTTGGGCGAGACTGTCCCGAGATCAGCAGCCTGATCCTGAGTCCTGCCCTGCCGGTTTAAATCTCTGGCAGCCTCCACTTTGGTTTTTTTTTTGTTTTTTTGATTGGCCTGTATACCGGCATACGGGCCAATCAAAAATCACTAAACACGGAGCTTCTTGTGTTTAATGCGGAAGTTCCGCATTAAACGAAGCTCCCTGCTTAGCGATTTTTGATTGGCCCGTATGCCGATATACGGGCCAGTCAAAACATCGCAAAACAGAGCTACTTCTGTTTAATGCATAACTGCGATGCTCCGCATTAAACAGAAGTAGCTCCGTGTTTAGCGATTTTTGATTGGCCCGTATGCCGGTATAAACACAGAGCTACTTCTGTTTAATGCGGAACACTGATGTCGTGGAAGACCTTTTTTTTTTGTCCCTACCTGGCCAGTCGGAAATCTGGCAACCCTGAATTCCTGGTACCCTTTCTCCTGTCTCAAGCTTGAGCTTCAGTTGTAGATTCATCAACTTTCTCTCATCCTGGAGATTCTTTTCCTGGCTCCAGTCCCGACTCGAGAGCTATTTACAAACATTTCAGACAGGGGATGGGGGACCTTCTTCAACTTTCTCAAGGTTCAGGATCTCTGGCCTCTTCTTCAGTGGTCAGACCACATCAATGTAAAGAAAATGGGGTCTCTGCTACTAGCTCTTCAGGCTTTTCATTCCGTCTTTCATCCTGGGCCTGTCAAAATGTTCACAGACAGTACCATAGTGATGTGGTATGTCAACAAACAAGGGGGTATAAGGGGCCTATCTTCCTTGCAGACAATGTCTTCAGGTGTAGAATCTGTCTGTCCAGTATCAAGTGAATGTCCAGGCAGTTTACATTCCCTTGGAGCACAATTTACTGGCAGATTCTTTGAGCAGGTCCAGCACAAAAGCCCTTGAATGGATGCTTCACAGAGATGAGTTCCTGGACATTGTCCATCTGTGGGATATTTCTCAGGTAGATCTTTTTTCCTCCCTTCTGAAAGACAACTCTATTCTGTTCTAGAGTCCCAAGTCCTCTGTCTTGGAAAATGGGCACCCTTCTTTGGAGTGGGATGTTTCTGTATGCCTTCCCTCTCATTTCTGTCTTACCACGAGTCTTGTACAAGATCAGGCTGGACTCCAGAATCTGGTTAGTGTGACTCCCTTTTGGTTCAGACTGTATTGATTCCCCCCTTATTTCCCACTTGGCAAGGGGCAGTCACCACAAGTTACCTCACTGGGTGGATCTTCTCACACAAGGCAAGAGATCGGTTATCCATTGTCACATGTTTACTCTACAGCTGATGCTGTGGGTGATAGGAGTTTGATCATTTTTAGGCACCTCTTTTCTGATGACATGCTTTGAGTCTTGTAGGAGACCAGGAAACCCCCTAGGAAATCATATTTGTCCAAATAGAAAAGATTTTCGGTCTTCCTCTTTCTCCATCAGTATCCTCTATCTATGGAAGTTCCTCTGGTTCTCTCTTATTTGTGTGGTCTGCTCCATGCAGGGTTAGCATATTCTTCAGTTAAAGTTCGTTCACTTGTCAGCAATTTCTGCTTGTCTGCCCTTGACTTTTCCTCTGGCCTTTAGATTTGAGGACAAGAAATTTCTTAAAGACATCCTCCATATTTGGCCTCCCAGGAAGCCTATTCTGCCTTCAGTTTTGTTCTTAAAAATTGACTTTGGCTCCTTTTGAATCTGCTTCTTCATCTTCCTTGCAACAGTGTGTTTGGAAGACTTTTTTTCTTTTAGCTCACACTTCAGACAAGTGAGTGTCTGAACTTCAGGCTCTCGTGCGTGTACCTCTTTTCTTAGTTTTCCACAGAGACAGGTTGCTAATTTGTGCTAACTCTTCTTTTATGCCCAAGATGGTCAGTGAGTTGTCTCTTCATCAGTCTATTCATCTACCTTCCCTTTTTCCCCCTCCATAGTCTGCTAGTAAAAAGGTTCTTCACACCTTGGATTTACATAGACAGCTCAGTTGTTATTTAGATAAAACTAAAGGTATTTTCAAATATGAGCAGCTTTTTTTTTTCCCTTTCATCCCAGGTCTTTGGGTTTGGCTGTTTCTAAGTAAACCATCTCTTCCTTGATTTCTAAAGCCATTTCTGTTATTTTTTTCATGGTAAATGTCTTTCCTAGTCAGTAAAGGCTCATTGTACCAGGGATGTTGCTTCCAGCGGTGCTTTTTTTTTTCAAGGGGCTGGATGCCAATTATATCCTTGAGGCTGCTACTTGGTCCTCTATTCATACTTTCACGAAGCATTGCAAGCTGGATATTCTTTCCAGGGCCAGAGCTGCCTTTGCCAAGGCTGTCCTGCATTAGTTTCCGGAGGGGTCTTCTTTGTCATCCTCCTCCCAGGTTTCCTCTTGAGCTTTTGTTCTCTCCCTTAGGTTGCGAGTACTGCAACTGTGATATGGAAGGAAGGGCATAATACAGTTTGTGTAAAACCTTAACATAACAGTAGATGTCCTTCTCTTCATGTTGCAGTATTCACTCCCTCCTGTCCCCTGTGCTCTAGCCTGTTCTTTCTTGCCCTCCTAGCTGTGTTTTTTTTCTCCTTTTTCTTCTTTTGGATGCACATGTTTTTCTCTCTAGGGACATTCTGTTCCTCTTGGGGCTTTTTCAGTTCTGAGTTTGTGCATTTATACATGATCTTTATGCCCTATGCCTTGCCTATATGTACTGAAAGCTTTGATATATTTGATGGACGTTGTGCTTTCCTTGACAGGAATCTGTTAGGGTATGAATACTGCAACAGTGAAGAGTACTGTTATGGTAAGATTTTACACAACTATACTTTTTCCACAGTAAACAGTAGGGAATAAAGTGTTTTGTTAATGTTCCTGCCATTTATCAACAATACCTTTTTGGTCATTTCCTGTTTCATTATTTTGGATGCGGTTGAAGACTAGTATTCCCTAAAGAAAGGCATTCTGGTGATGGGTACAGTTTTTACCAGTATAAGAAAACCATGGCAGGATAGGTGCAGGCCATCCCTGGCAAAACGCATTGGACTGTTTACTATTTTCTTCCAGAATGACGTGTAATGGAACCCCTTTGAATGACACCTAAAGCTAAGCCAATTGTTGAAGTCAGTCTTGGATTTGTGTTGCAGCATCATTCTTGGTGATGGTAAACTGCTGCTCAAGGCTAGGTTCATAACTGCCCCGGACACATATTCTGAGAGCTCTCTATAATGTATTTCTTCATATAGTCCAGAGAGGTACGTGTCAAGTCATTTACACCAACTTGGACTGTGATTGTTATTATATGTAAATGTGGTGCAAGGATTTGAGTGCCCGCGGGATGCAGTGAATCCTGATACTGCTAGGCAACTGACTGTAACCCTCTTCTTGCACTGCTTGGCGGATGGTGCATCAGTATGCCTCAAAGTGGAGTCACCCAAGCTTAGGATGTTGGAATGTGAGCTTGTAGTGTCTTGTGAGAGTTTTGTCTCCAGTAACATTTAGATAACTACTTCTCACATATTGTATCAGTCGAAGTACAGTGGGTAGCTGTCTGTAAACCTGAGACAATTGCTCCTTTGTCTCAGGATGCCCATTTTAACTTGGGTGGCTGCAGGGATGATTGGAAAATGGAAATCCATTATTCCAGGTGCCTAGTAATGTGGGCTAAAGGGTGTAACATTGTAGGTGTTTACCATATGAGGAAAAAACAAACATGAGTTAAAAAGGAAAAATTGGCAAATAGTTAAAAACATTATGGAATTGTTCTTTGACTCTTAAGAATGTTAGTCTGGGGCATTAGAGTTTACAGGTCAAGAGCATATAGATGAAAAGGCTGGCTGAATATGAGACTGCTCAAGAAGATTTGTTTAAAAAATAGAATTAGAGGACAGAGCACATAGGGAAACCCTGAGATTCTCTGCTGTACCACAGAAGCTGGAAGGAACAGACTGTATTAATTTTATGAAAGCACAAATAAGCAACTGGACTGGTATTCCACAGCAGGAGGAGTTAATTGAAAGGGCACATCATGTATATTCTCACAGCCAGGTTTGGAGAACGTAACCTAGACCTTTAATAGTTGAGATGTAATCTTACCAGCAGAAGGAGTTGATTCTGACAAAACTGTGGCAAAAGGACAAAGGAGTAAAAGAGGGAGAGAGTAGAGTGTTTGTGGAAAAGGATTACTCACAGTATACCAAGCAGAAGAGGAATAGATTTATTACACTAATCAGGGAATGTCGAGAAGCAGGTGTGAGATTCAAGCTGCTGTACCCAGCTTTTGTCAGAATATTCTTTCCTGGAGGGTCAAAATAATTTTTTGATACCGAACATGCTAAGAAGGAAATACAAAAGTTTGTCCAACAAAAAGTGAGCTGTGAGGCAGAAGGAAATTCTGCTGCTTGTTCTTCTGGTAATAAAGATCACAAAGAGACTATGCCAGTGAAACCTTTTCCAACGTTTCAATGGAAAATGCTTGAGAGACTGAAAAAAGCAGATGAATTGACTAGAAGAGCCGAGAGTACGTGGGAAATGAAGCAGCAACTGGATTTGGGCAGTGGAGATAAACAGGAAAAAAAACATCGGTTTGGAAATTGACAAATGTGGGATTACAAAGCATTAATTTTATTTGTGAAACTTGACAGAACAAGAAAACCAGGAAATATTGGACTTTTTTGATGATAAACTTGTACAGGATTCTAAACTGTATACCCTACTTCATGTCATTAATCTAATATTTGGAGGAACACTTAGGTTCATAGGTTCATAGGTAATTACCAGGCTAACTGCCCTTGTGAGCCATTTTAAGCCTTGCCAATTTCCTTTTCAAAGATAAGACTCAAACCCTGCACCTTGTGCTTGTGAGGCACACAGCCTAACCATTATACTAACCCCCAGATGGGGGTTAGGAGGGGGGAAGAGGAGTGAGAGAGTCAACTGTAAGTACAACAAAGTTTTGTTCTTAATAGTAATATTTTTGGAGTACATGATATAATCTGCATGCTATACATTAAAGCAAAAATCTGGTCAAAAGAGTATGCTACAAGAAAAAATGATGTGCATGATTTTTCTTATTTTTGCACTAGGCTTGATCTAGTAACAAGTTTTAAGAGAGCGCAGATAAATAAAAAAGAACATTGAATAATAAAGCTTTCCTCTAGCAGATAAATAAATGTTTGTAGAAGCAACTCTGAATTTGGTTCTCATGTCTCCGTGGAGACAATCTGATAAAGAGCAATAAAAACAGAATACGTCATTTGTTCGTTCCGTGGCTTACAGATAATGTTTTCTGAAAGCATTCAAGTGTTTTCCTTTTCTGGGAGAGCAGTAAAGATAAGACAGCACTTGGTAGAAGCACTGGCTCTGTCATGCGTCTTAGTATGGATAACCTTCCTTTTAAGTTAACCTAAGTCTGTAAGTGTGGTTGTCAGGTTGGGACAATTGTTCCTGTTGGAAGGGAAGATGTACATACATAGTTTTGTGTGTTAATATTAAGTTAATATGTTTTATGGGTATATTGGGATATTTATTTTGCTTGAAGGCTTTCATTAAAACAAAAAGTTTTGTAAGATATGACATAGGCTGACATGGATATGACAAGAAACTGTATAATATTAACTGGCCAAATATTAGTGTGTGCATGTAACACAAAAGTTGGAACTAAATACTTAAAAAAAAGTTGTTACAAATAAAAGGGAATAATAAGTTTTTAACATAATGACACTTTCTGCATTATCTTTAAATGTTAATGGTGTCACAGAAGTATGTGTGTATATATACATATATATATATATATATATATATATATATATATATATATATATACACACATACAGAAAGAGTAATGAACTATAAAAAAAGAGTAATGCTATATTAAAAATGTAGAGTGTAAATAGCTATGTTACAGGAGACCCATTTGAAAGAACTGAGCATTCAGATTTCATAAAAGGTTTTCAGGATGTTTATTAAGTGGAATACCTGGGAAAAAGAAAAAGAGGAGTACTTATTTTAATTGCAAAAGGAACTCCAATAGTGATAGAAGAGGATTAAAAAGATAATAATGGTAGATTTGTAGTACTAAGGGGCTACTGCCAAGGGAGGAGGATTACACTGGCATGTATTTATACTCCACCTAAAACTGCTATAATGGAGCTTAAGAAAATTCTGGGAGAAATAATCAGTTTTCAGCAAGGAATATTACTTATAAGTGGAGACTGGAATTTGATTTGCAGAAGTGAATGTGTGTCAGGGGAGCAGAAGAGAAAATATAGCAAAGGAGGGTAGGTTTTGGAAGAAATTTATGAAAATGTTTGGCATGGAAGATGTGAATTCAGTAGTAGGAGTTTGGAGTGAATTAACATATTATTCCCCAAGATACAAAACTGGGCTAGGCCAGACGGAACTTGCATTTCACAGGAACATGTGCATTTATTTGTAAGTTTTGATATGCATTCAATAACTCTTTCAGATCACGCATCAATAATAACTAAAAAAAAATGGACGGTAATGAAATAAAAATGAGACACTGGCACTTTCCCACCTATCTGTTGAAGAGAGAGGAATTGGAAATTATTTGGGGCAAAACTTTCTTCTGAAAGTATAGCTAGGGAGTGGGATAAAATTAAAGTGGAGTTTATTATGGAAATGAGAGATATGGTTAAGATGTAACAATTATTTATAGGGAATGCAAAATATTAAAGTATTGCAGAATAGGGGGAATCTCACAGAAGAAGAAGAAGAGAAGCAATTTCAGAATGCTAAGCAGAAAATAAGATTACCTCGATAATAAGCATGAGTTTAGAAAGATTGCTGTTAAGCAACTTTTTTTTTAATAATAATAATACCAGAGCACAAAAACTTTTAGCGCAACGACTTTGGCAACAGAAAGTAGAAAGGGTTATCGTCAAGTTTAGGGAGCCTATAACAAGGAAGATAATGAGATGTGGAAGTACTAGAAATATTTTGGAAGTTTTATGAAAGTCTGTATAAAGCAGAGAAATATGGAAATCAAGAAAAGGTACAAAATGGAAATGTTTCTGGAAGAATTAAATGTGTCAAGATTAGAGGTAGGTGAGGTTCATTTACTAACAGGACAGGAGGAGATGAGATAAAAATGGTGATGTATAACCAATCCACAGGAAAGTCCTCTGGAATATATGGCATTCTTTGGTAGTTTGGATGCTAGAGGGAAAAAATCCCTCTGATCTGCCTCAGCCATTGCAAAACTCGTGGCAACCAGAAAACTCTAGCTACTCCCTTACCCACAATGCACCATGCACCAACCTCATGTACCTCAGATCTTGTTTGCTGCTTCCAGAGAAAAACGTGGTGTTACGGTGCTCTCAAGGACTCCTAAATATTAAGACAAGTTGAATTTTTTTCTCAAATTTGGTTTCTCACTTTTTCAGTCCAATTACTGTTTAAACTTGCCCCACTGTCTAAAATCTTTTCCGTTTCACCCTTTTTGTATTTGTGTACTTCTTCTGTTCTGTTAGTACTCTCTCCCTTTCTTACACTGTAGAGTATATTTTTCTCTTTTAATACCATCGTTGGTAGTCTTCCACCTTTTTCCTGTTCCTTAAAGAAAAAAAAACATATTTCTGTATATGTATCTCTGGTATTTCTGTTAAAATACCTTATTCAGTATCAGTGTGGCAGAGAAACCATTTGGTTTTAAAACATATGTAGTAAATGTGGTCACAAAATACCCCTTTTAGATGCACATTCTTTGTGTTTAGTGTTTAGGACCCCTCCATCTCCAGGAGGACTGCTCTATTTGCCAGTCTTTCAACCGTAGAGCTCTGGTGGTGTGAAAGTATAAATTAATTCTCAAAGGGTTACTTCCTTACTCTTTTTCTGTGGCCTTATCTGGAGCTTCCCCTGAGAAAACAAAAAAGACTATTTCTCCCAGTACTAAGACAGCTTCTACTAAATCATCTGGGGAAATAAAAGAACATACCTCTTTCTGATCTGACTGACTCATCGGATCCTAAAAAGAAAATTACAAAATTATCTGATCCGACTTCACACTCTGATCCAAGACACCTGACCTAAGGAGCTGTCTGATCCGGCTTCACAGTTGGATCTGAAGTGTATGAGGCTTAGGCATTTATCAGATCAGACTTCTCCAGATTCGATAAAAAAATGTTGGATCCCACGTTTTTTTCTACACCCCTTCCAAGGACCAGATACTGTCCCTCAGTGGACCCTGTTCCAGCCAGGGTTTCTTCTCCCTTTTTGGAGAGATGTAGGTCTCCTTGTGTCCATTCGCTGTTTCAGGAGCCTTATGGAAGAAGACATGGAGAGGTTAGTGAGAAGGATTCTCTTGGCACAGAGAGGTTAGTGAGAAGGATCCTCTCAGCACAGAGCATGTCAAATGTCCTGCTAGCTCATACCCATTTGGCTCAGGATATCCAACCTTCCACTACTCCCCCTGTGGAAGTTCCTCCTCTGACTCCATATCTTGGAGGTATCAGATCTGAGTCGTTCAGGCGCATTTGCATTGAATCCAAGAATATCTGTATCCTCAAATCTGAAGCTTGTTCTGAGGTCTTTGGTTACATTGGATCTGGAGAGCTCTCTGAGCCGGAGCTGCCTTGTCAGGTCTGAAGTGTCACAGTTGTCTCCAGAGTTTTCCGAACAGTCTCTGCACCTCGGGGTCTTGGCACAGGTTAGTTCCAGTCTGACTTCAGCCTTGGGGGGTGTTCTCCTTGGAACAGAGAGACTCTGATCCAGAAGCTTGCCCCTGTGGACCCAGAGTCCTTTTCCTCTGTGGGGGGGGGATCTGCCTTTGAGGATCCTAGAGTCTTTGTCGAGGATGCAGACAAGGCTGTCTCCATTATCTCAGTCTATAGGCTTGACATCTCTATGCTTAGAGTCTCATGTATTCTCTCCACAGGGACAGCCGATACCGAATCCCCAGGCTTCCCAGCAGGGTCTTCCCACCTGTTCTTATACCACTCCTGAGCATCCCACTGAGAAGGTCCCGAAGAAGAGAACGTGTAAGAGGAAGCACTTAAACTCTTCTGAGTCCAGTTTGGAGACATCTTTGAAATCCAGAGAGGTGGCTAGAAGTCCAGCAACCCTTCGCCTGAGGAGTCTGTGTTCCTGGAGGCATTCAGTATGGCCCATCTATCTCCTGGTGACTTCGTCCACCATTTATCTCATTGATTTGATCTCTTGGCAGGCATGGAACACCCTGGACACCATTAAATCAATCTCCCAGAGACCAGAAAACAGACAGTTTTGGACAAAATGGGTGCATGCTGATGCCGTGGTCCTTGCTGGCGGCCACTAAAAAGGAACTAACCAAAGAGAGAGTTCCACTCTCCATCCTCTGAACAGGGAGTGTTGGTTGATGGATAGGTTTGGGAAGCATGTCTGTGCTTCAGTGACCTTTGCCTTAAGGTCTCTGAACTATTTTGCATGTTTCACCAGGTTACAGAGAGACCTAGTTAAGGAATTCTCTGATACTCTTTCAGGGTCTGTTTCTAATGAGGTACAGGCATCTGTTACTTATCAGTTAGATACCCTGCAATCAGTTTCCAGTTCTTCCATGAGGTTAATTCCACATGTGGCTGAAGGAACCTCAAGGGCAGCAGGTTTCAGCGTTTCCATAAGGAAGCATGCCTGGATGCATTTGTGATTTTGAGGAGCCCTTTAAGTCTTCTTTTGTCAATACCCCCTTTGATGGAACCTCTTTATTTGGCCCCAAAGTTAAGGACACTTTATCCAGGTGTGAAAAGGATGGAAAAAAACCCTGTCTGCTGTGGGTGTATGTTTTTCCACACCTCAAACAACTTCTCCAGGAATCAATGAGGTACTGGGAAAATGTGGTTCAAAGCGTCCCAAGGTCCTTCCCAGCACACATGTGGAGAAGGTTCCCTCAGGTGTAGAGGGAGGAACTCCAATGGAAGATGCTGCCATCTAGGCAGAGGTGGCCCTCAGAACCAAGGATCCAGATATTCTTTTTTGACAAACCCTTCCAGCACTCCTAAAAGGAGGCCTGATTGTGTCCCACTCTGGAGGCAATTGTAGGTAGATTATCCTTGGTCCAGAGAACCTGGCTAGAGATAACAGATACACGGGCTCAGAGGATCATTTCCAGAGGTTATGTAATACACTTTTCTCTTTCTCCTCCAATCTGAAGAAAAATCCCCAATGTTCCACCCAGTCAGAGGGAACAAGCAGCGTGTCAAATACAAAAGCTGCTAGGAAAAGTCATTCAGGAGGTCCCACCAGACAAGATAGAATCCGGAACTTACTCTGGGTTCTTTTTAGTGCCAGAGAAAACCAGGAACTGGAGACCAATGTTGGATCTTGACAACTTGAACAAATCAGTTTGCCGCAAATTTCGGATGGTCACATTTCAGTCCATTCTCCCATTTCTGGGCAAGGATGAATGGATGTGCTCAATAGACCTTCAGGATGTGTACTATCACATAAAGATGAACAGGTGGTCCAGAAGGTATTTACGCTTCTGGCTAGGAGCCAGTCATTGCCAGTTCAGAGTTCTGCCCTTTGGTCTCACCACAGATCCAGGGTGTTCACTAAATGTATGGCAGTAGTGGCAGCTCACTTGAGACTGCAAGGATTCTGGGTTTTTCCATATCTAGACGACTTGCTCATTACCGCCCCGACCAGGCATCAAGTAATAGAAGCAAGAAATCAGGTTCTTCAGACATGCTGTTATCTGGGGATAACCATAAACTATGAAAAGTCTCACTTGGAACCTACTCAAAAGTTGGAGTTTATAGAAGCATTATTCAGCACAAAGGCAATGATAGCTTCAATGCCTCATCTAAGAGTTCAGACCTTAAGAACATGAGTAAGGAAAATAATCTGCAGCACTAAAGTTTCTGTCCGCTTGGTTCTTCAGACCCTAGGATAGATGGCAGCTGCTATAACTCTAGTACCATTAGCCAGGCTTTACATGAGTATTCTATAATGGATGATAGCCACACAGTGGTGAATACTTTACCAACTTATGTCAACCCTGGTATGTATTCCTCACATTTTCAAGAGAGTTCTCATGTGATGGATTCAGTCAGAACAGGTCCTACAAGACCATCCATTCATTCCCCCTCAGCCCAAGGCCATAGTTACAGTGGACTTCCCAGTTAGGTTGGAGGGGCATTACCTGGGGAAGGTGGTCCAAGGCAGTTGGTACCCTGAAGAGGCCAATTTGCATATCAATGTCCTAGAGATGAGAGCGGTGCTTTTAGCATTGCAGGCCTTTCAAGAAGCTCTTCCCTTGGGGATGATTGCAGTTCAAATGGGCAACATGTCAGTAGTTTGGTACATCAGCAAGCAAGGAGGAACCAGATCCTACCCCTTGTGTAGAGAAGCACTCAGAGTGTGGTAATGAGCAATCTCATCCAACTGCTTTTTCATCGCAATGCACATTCTGGGGAAGTCTGATGTGATAGCGGATAAGCTGAGCAAGTGCATTCTTCTACCTCACGAATGGTCTCTTAACAAAAATGTGGTTGATATGATTTTTTCAGTGTGGCCAACCTTGCTGTGATCTTTTCCCCTGAATAAGTGCAGCAGCTACATTGCCATGATCCCTCCAAAGGGGGAGTCACTGAGGGATGGTCTACTTCACGATTGGCCCCCTAGCTGTCTTTATGCCTACCCACCAGTCCAGCTAATTTCCAAGTTTCTACAGAAAGCTGCCATGTTGAAGAACGTTATCCTCATTGCACCTTTTTGTTCTTGACTGATTTGGTTTCCCTTCCTTTGTCCTCACTTACTCCACCAACCATGGATTGTGCATCTAACTCCTGTCTCATCTGACAGGCATGATTCATCCAGACATGCCAAACCTCAAGCTGACTCTGACTTCTCTAATTTCATTAATAGCCAGACAGCCTATGCTGTCCTCTCCAGTCCATCATATACTTTCATCTTAACATAAACCATCAGCATGTAAACTTTATTCCAGTAAATGGAGAAGATTTACTTACTGGGTCCACAAACGTAGCATTGATCCTTTTTCAGCCCTTTTACATAGTATCCTTGAATTTTTAGCCATACTTTATAAAAATGGAGCTGGCTCCTCCACAGTAAAGGTCCGGCTAGTAGCGATCTAAAATTTTAATTTACAATTTGAAGGTGTTTCTGTTGCCTCCTATAGATTACGCAAAACCTTTTTGAAGCCTCCTTTTAGAGACCATAATCCACCTTGGAATCTTAATCTGATTTTGCAGCATAGTCCGCCATGGGATCTTAGTCTGATTTTGCAGCAACTTACTCAGCCTCCCTTTGAACCAGCAGCTAAATGTGACCTCAAGTATCTCTCGCTAATAGCCATTACTTCTGCCAGAAGAATTTCAGAGATTCAGGCCTTGTCTTTAAAACTGCCTTATTTGATCTTTCACAAAGACAGAGTCACTTTAAGAACAAACGTTTCTTTTTCCCTAAAGTGGTTTCAGAGGCTAATATTAATCAATCTATCAATTTGCCAGTATTCTTCTCCAGAGTTTCTAACAAAGGTGAATACATGTTGCCTTTGTTGGAGGGTGGTGCAGTGGTGCAGCAGTTAACATTGTTGCCTCACAGCAAGAGGTTCTCTGGTTTGATTCTTAGCCGGGATGCCTTCTATGTGGAGTCTGCATGTGTTCCCTGCATTAGCGTGGGTTTCCTCCCACATTCCAAAGACCTGCATCTGGAGCATTTCTCCCTGGGCCTCCACTGAAAATAGTCTGTGTTTTAGTTGGACTTTTCTGGTCAACGAATGTTAAAATAAAATAAATAAATAAATGTCCACAGGCAATTACATTTTTACCTGCACAGAACTGAAAGTGTCAGGAAAACTGACCAGTTATTTGTCTCTGTTTCTGATGTGATACTAGGAAAACCTGTTGCCAAAATTGCTCTATCCGGATGGCTTACAGATTGTATTTCTTATATATACAACAAATTGGGCATTACTTTATCCAAACCATTATGAGCTCATTCCACTAGAGCCATGGCTACTTCATCAGTCTTCCAGTCTACAGTTTCCATGGATGATATTTGTGCGGCAACAACTTGGGCTACTCCCCACACATTTGTTACTCATTACAAATTGGATATGGTCTCCAGGGGTAGAGCATCATTTGGTTGAGTGGTGCTCTGGAATGTTCTTCCTTGAGTCCGTCCACGGATTTAGGTAGCTGATGACTCTGTCCCATAAGTTGAGGAAATAATGAAAATTGACAGCATCAGATAAAGAAGTTATGTACTCACTATAACGTTCCGCCTGTGTTGCCCATTTTCATCCTTCCTCAACTCCTCTCCTGCCCTGTAGTCTTTTGAAGAGCGAATGTTTTTCTGATTTTGCCACTTCCTTGGAACATAGCTCCAGATGTCCAGATATAGTTTTGTCTATCTGTAATTCAGTACTTCTTTCTGCTGATATTGGCAAACAAGATCTGAGGTACTTATGGCTGGTGCATTATGGGTAATGGAGTAGCTTGAGGGTTTTCTGGTTGCCACTTTTTGCAACAGCCGAGTCAGATCCGAGGAATCTGATCCAAACCCATAAGCTGAGGAAGAATGAAAATGGACAGCACAGATGGAACGTTGTGGTGAGTACATGATGTTTTTTTTTTTTTTTTAGCAGTATTTTAAGAGAAGTGCCAACATCCTGGAAGAAAGCGGTGGTGGGTGTAAGAGCTAAAGAGGGTAAAGATCCATCAGATCCAGCTTCATACAAGCCCCTTTCAATTCTAAACCATGATTATAAAGTTTGTCTATAATGGCTAAAAGAATTGCAAAGCTGATGGCAAAATTGATAGATGTGGAGGGGAAGCAAACATTTGATAATATCAACAGAACATTGATGATCCATAGGGAAGCTGAATGTAGGAAAGTACCACTATTGTTTGTGGGTCTTGATGCAGTGAAAACATTTAACCGAGTAAGCTGTGAGTTTATGAGCAGGGCAATAGAAGCAATGGCATTCCCAGATAAAATTACATGGTTGATTAGGGGGATATATGAGGGATTGGATGAGAAAGTTAAATTGTGTGGGTTCCTCTCTAATAATTTCTGTTTGAGCAGAAGAACCAGGCAGTGGTGTCCGCTTTCCCCTTTGTTGTTTGCACTATGTTTAGAACCATTGGCAAAGAAGATAAGACACTCAGAAATTCAAAGATATAATTGGTATGGTAATCAAGAAAAGCTGGTTATTTACAAATGATACTGTTTTATAACTGATAAAACCAGAAATGGATATTTCAGTGTTGTGGAACATTTTGAGGCAGTTTCAAATCTTTTTGGGATACAAAATTAATGAAGCTAAAACAAAGGCAATAGCTGTAAATGATGTACCCACACACAAATTGGTTCAGCAATATCCATATTTATGGGGACATGATAAAATTAAGTACTTAGGAGTATGGATTAAAAAGGATTCCGGTGTGTCAGCTAAGGACATGTGGGAAGAGATTAAACAATAGAAAATACAAAAACTGTGAATTTGGAAGCTCTGTTATATAGATATGGATATGGATAGCAAAATACAAGCAGTTAGTGTTTTAGCCCTTTAGTTTTATACACAGGTCAGGCATATTTTTATCAGCCAGAGAAGTTGTTGATAGCAAGTAAAAATCCTTCAGCTGTCTATTATCTGGGAGGGGGAAATGCAAGAGTCAAATGGGATAAGCTGATTGTTTCATATGAACAAGGCGGTTGATATATATATATATATATATATATATATATATATATATATATATATATATATATCAAAGTGGGAAAGGATGATGATGAAACGGGGGGACTGTGTGACCTCCTTGGACATAGATGCATTTGCTTACAAGTTGGACAACATAGAATGATTTCTTCACTACTGTAGACACATGACGGTCAAAGACTAGATTACTGTCTGTGTGTCCGCAAGTCCCTGATTACTGGGTCAGCTGTAAGGGGTGTGTTGTCAATATATTTGCCAGGGGTGGATGACTTCTTGAAGGATACTATAATGCATTTCTTGGCATTTACTTTTAGTCCATGGCTCTGACACCAGTTATTTGCCTGTGTCAGCTCTTCCTAGAGAACATTTGTGTTGGTGGGGTATTCTGACTGCTCATAGTTTGCAATAGTCTTCATATCAAGTCAGCCAGAGGTCTTTGACATTGGCCTTGACTTCAGAGAAGTAATTGCCAAAAAGGAGAGGGTCCCAAGACCAATCCCTGAGGGACTTTGTTTGTGACTGGCCGCTTTGTAAAGGTCGATTGCCCAATGCTAACTTCCTGGCTCCTGTCTGTGAGCCAGCTGGCTATCCACTGGGTGATGGGCTTGTACCTAATTTCTTGAGTTTGTCAACAATGCTAGAGTGGAGTACTGTGTCAAATGCCTTGGCTAGGTCAAGATAGCCATTGAGAACCATTTTGCCCTCATCCGTTGTTTGGCAACCTTCTCAAAGAAGTCCACCAGATTGACTAGGCATGACCTGCCCTTGACGAAACTAAATTGGGTTGAGTCCCATGTTTGGAGGTTTCCTGTGTCAGTATTGATCATTTCCATGATTATTCTTTCCATGGCTTTGCATATGAGATTAGTGAGATTTATGGGTCTGTAGTTTCCAGAGTCTACCTGTAGTCCACCTTTGTGCAGAGGGGTGACTGTTACTGTTCTCAATTCATGGGGCACAAAGCCTATTTGGAGGCTACAGTTAAATAACAATTGCAGAGAGCCTGATAGGTTGTGTTTCATACTATTTAGAAGGCATCCTGGGATATTGTCTTGGCCCATTGATGCAGTGTTCTTGGCCTTAGAGAGAGCATTAAGGATCTGTTCCCTAGCGATAGCAGGGGAGTTATATTTTATAGTAGTTTCTGAGGAGACGTTGAGGAGAGAGGGGTAAAGTTGGAGATGAATTTGTTGGCCAGTAGGTTTGCTATATCTTCTGGCTCAGTATATGTGGATCCATTAATAATAAGCTCCACACAGAATTGTGTATTGTCTTTGAGGTTGCAGACATAGCTAAAGAATGCCTTATGATTGTTCTTGGCCTGAGAGGCCAAATGTACCTCACATTTGGCTTTGGTAGGCTGTATTTGTCCCCCAAGTTTTAGTTGGATGAGTGCTGTTATCCTGCTTGGATGATGCACCTCCTAATTTTTGCCATGACTTTCTCCATTCTGTTGCACAGATCATTCAGAAAATATCATTTCAGCTAGTGAGTGAATCAAGTTTTTCTTTTTGACTAATAATAATAGACTGTCTAATAGTTCTAGTTCACTTCCAGACATTAAAATCAAAAAAGCTTGGGCATCTTAAAGGATTCTGTCAGGCCATGGCTTGTTGCATATCTCCTGCAAATCTTTAGTAAAACAATCCATTATACCACATGACCAAAATGTATGGGTCCAGTCACTCATGACCTGTCATTGCACTTCTGACAATGGGGGTGTACTGTGGAAAACAGCCAGTGGGCTCTTGACAGTCCAGTAGAAATATTTGAAGTCATTTTAATCCAAAAATGGCTATTTCCAAGATTTTTATGGTACAGCTGTAACAGACCATTATTCTGTTCAACCTGTGCTGTGGAGTCTGTTCGTCTTCTCTTAGGTCCTTTATGCCTTTTCTAATACAGAAAACACCACAACAAACCTCGCACGCAGGGCTGGTGCAGCGTCCAAAAGAAACTTCACTAATATTCCAAAAACGATAGCCAGCACCATAGAACACAATTTATTCTTTACAATGTAAAGTGTGAATACAAAATCATACCGGTTTCAGCATATAGCCTTCTTCAGTGATACCATAACATTCTATTCAGTGACTATATATAGTCAGAAAACTCATTAATTATGCAAATTGATGAGAGTTCATTTAAAGTTGCAGTTTGCAATTCCAAGTTGGGCCGGTATATACCCCCAGTTTTTTCATATATAGAAACTAATAAAAGAACACAATCATCCAGTATATAAGATAACATATTTTTGTTGTTATTAATACCAAAAAGATTTTGTATAAATGTTCATTTAAGCCTGGATAAAATAATCCACCTAATCTGATAATCCATGCTTTTTCTTTGTGATTCAATAAATCATGCCAACCAGACTTGTCACTATTATCCCCCCCTAATGACATCAATAATCTGAAAATAAAATTTGGCATTATTATGGATCAAAGTATGTTTGTATAAGGCACTAGGACAATGTTTATTTCTAACATTACTCAAATGTTCAGATATCCTGATTCTGAATGGTCTGGATGTTTGACCTATATAAAAAGCTAAACAGGAACACGTCACCAAATAGATAACCCAACTGGTTCCACAGGTACCAAAACATCTAATATCAAAATTTTTTGTAACCTTTTTACTAGAAAATTCTTTAGACTTCTTAATATGAACACAGAAAGAACAGTGACCACACGGGAAACAACCCCTTAATTCAATTCCTGACCATGTACGCTGTATCCCTCCAACATTTTGTTTTCTACCTCTCTTGTACCAATTAAACTAAGCGCCTAATGTACGACCTCTCCTTTAGGAAAACAAGCACTCCTGAGGCAGAATGTCAGTGAGCTTAGGGTTCGTCATCAAAATGTTCCAATTGTTATTAATCACTCTTTTGATGACATTAATGTTTCTGCCAAATGTTGTAATACATCTAATGGGTGTCACAGTAGAGATGTTTTTGTCCTTATATTTCAATAAATCCTCACGATTAAACTGTTGCACCCACTTGGAGGCGGAAACTACATCCCCATATTTATATCCCCTAGCAAGAAATCTCTTCTTAAGGTCCTGCTGAAAAAATTCATAGTTGTCCTTACTGGAACAAATCCTTCTGATTCTTAAAAATTGGGACTTGGGGATATTTTGAAAAATATGTTTGGGATGTAAACTACTAGCATCCAATAACATATTATATTGAGGATATTTTCTAAAGACTTTTGAGTCTAAAGTGTGGTCACTGTTTCTGTTCACACAAACATCCAAATATTGAATTTGATGATATTGTACTTTGAAAGTAAATTCAATCCCCCAAACATTGTCATTAAGATACTGAACAAATTCTAACAAATATTCTTGATCACATCTCCAAATAAACCAACAATCATCTAGGTACCTTTGCCATATATCCAATTTCTCAATTGGTCACTGTTCTTTTTGTGTTCATATTAAGAAGTCTAAATAATTTTCTAGTAAAAATGTTACAAAAATGTTTGATATTAGATGTTTTGGTACCTGTGGAACCAGTTGGGTTATCTATTTGGTGACGTGTTCCTGTTTAGCTTTTTATATAGGTCAAACATCCAGACCATTCAGAATCAGGATATCTGAACATTTAAGTAATGTTAGAAATAAACATTGTACTAGTGCCTTATACAAGCATACTTTGATCCATAATAATGCCAAATTTTATTTTCAGATTATTGATGTCATTAGGGGGGATAGTAGTGACAAGTCTGGCTGGCATGATTTGTTGAATCACAAAGAAAAAGCATGGATTATCAGATTAGGTAGATTATTTTATCCAGGCTTAAATGAACATTTATGAAAAATCTTTTTGGTATTAATAACAACAAAAATATGTGGTCTTATATACTGGATGATTGTGTTCCTTTATTAATTTCTATGTATGAAAAAACTGGGGGTATATACTGGCCCAACTTGAAATTGTAAACTGCAATTTTAAATGAACTCTCATCAATTTGCATAATAAGTTTTCTGACCAGTCAGTGAATAGAATGTTATGGTATCACTGAAGAAGGCTATATGCCGAAACCGGTATGATTTTGTATTTACACTTTACATTGTAAAGAATAAATTGTGTTCTATGGTGCTGGCTATTATTTTCTAATACAGAAGCCTTAACATCTGTCAACAGATTATAGGCATAGTTAGTAAGGTGTGTATGGGATGGAGAAGGTCTTCTTGCTTCACTTATACTTTTAGAATGTTCAGACTCTTAAGTACATGTACTATCTGTCAGTATATTATATTGTAGGATCTTAATATCTCAGGTTGTAAATTTTCTTCCAAACCATATGATCTGATGATGTCAATTTTCATTCATTCCCCAACATATGGGTGCAGATCAAACTCTGCCACTGTTTCAAAACTTGTGGATACTACAATTCTCTAGCTTGTCCCTTACACACAGTGCAGGAGTACCCCCTCATTCCCCAGATCTTATTTGTCACCATTGTGAATGGACATGGTCTCTACAGCTCTTGAGTGCGCTTTGTGGGGGGAAAAGAAAAAGTTATTCAGTTTTGTTTTGACTTATAGCTTTCCGACCTTTATTTGTTATCCTTCCTTTATTTATTCCTTTGTGCTTACCACTGGTAGATGTTCATAGTGTTTCAATGTTGCAGTCATTACTCTTGGGGTTATCCTGCTGGCAGACCACCCTCAGTCGGCCAGAATTCCAACGTTTAGGTCCGGTGTCTGTTGCTGTCGTCTCTTCCCTGACGTCAGTGCGCCAGGGCTATAAAGGATGCAGCCAACGCCATTTTCTTCAGTCTTTCTTGCTGCACGGTGCCCAAAGCAAAAGCAGTTCGCAAGTGCCGGTCGGCCGACTCCTGAGATTTTCGAATCCGAATTTCAGAACCGAAGTCTGCATTAAAGCTAAGTACCCCGTTGGGGAAACTTTTTTCTTGCTCCAGACCGATGTCAGAAAAAGTTAGCAATTGTATTTCTTGTGGGAAGCAAATACCTCATAAGGATTTTCACTCTTACTGTATTCCTTGCCTGGGCCCTGATCACAACGTAGCTAGTTGTTGGTTTTGTGCTAGATTTAACCAAAGCACTATCAAGCGTCGGTTTGATTTTGCATTTCATTACTGTGGCCAAAGATTTAATTATATTATGCCGTCGGACCAGCCGACAACCGGAGTTTACAAAAAATGCAAGGACAAGGAAAAGCATAGGCATCCAAGGTCCAAAACCGACGACGAGGCCCCTTCTAGACCAGTCGCTGGTTCGCCGGTTCTCAGTGAGGTGCTTTTGCAGCCCCTGGCGTCTGCTACCTCAGAGCCACAGGCCGCTACTGACTCGCACGTGGAGCCGACTGGGCCTCTGGATACTCAAGGTATTGGACACTCGGAAATCATTCCCTCAGATGGGTCCGGAGCCGCTGAGTAGGCATCTGCTTCTGAGGGTGTCTTCAGACCTACACAACTATATATTAAGCCATCTTCAGCTTCAAAGGCAAAGACTAAAGCAGGTCTAAAGACAAAGAAACAAGTACAGCATTCTCCTACTCAGACTTCCATGCCTAAACAACAGATGCTCAAAATGGCCGAAGACCTAATTACTTTGATCGGGGGCTCCCATCACCCTCCTGATAAGAGGCCTAGGCAAGAGACAGAGTATGATTCTTTTGATCAGGTTTCTATTTACTCTGATTCCTCTTTTGAACAGGATTACTCCATGCTTCCCTATGAGGATTCTGATGCTGAAGAATCCATTCCTTCAGCCTCTCCTCTTGAGGATTATTCTTTTGGAGAAACCCTGCATACTATGAGGGAGCATTTCCACTGGGAGAGCCAAGATTACTCTGAATCTAAGAAAAGGCTCAGGGACTTTCTGCTACTTCCTCAGCACAGACCCCTTGCTATTCCACCTGTTCTAGACATTGTAGATGATGTTTTTTCAGAGTCTGGACTGTCCCCTGACTCTTTACCCCCTGCACCTGCTAAGCCAGACAGATACTACAGGGTCCCGGATTCTCATAAATTCCTATACAAAAACCCCGCTGCTGACCCAGAAACTATATCTCAGGGTCCCAAAGGGGTTAAAGCTTCCACTGCAAAAAAACCCTGTCCCCACTGATAGGGATTCTAGGGCTCTAGACAGATGGGGGAAAAAGTCTGCACTTCTGCTACCCTAGCTGTGAGGGCTTTAAATTGTCAGTTTCATATGCTTAAATATCAGCAATATTTAATGTCACTGCTTAAACAGAAATTGTTGACAAATACTGAATGTTCAGAGAACAAGGAATTGCAGGATTTATTGCATGCAGCTGAACAAGTGGGAAAGCATACTTTGCAATGTGGTTATGATTCACTGGAGGCCCCTTGCAGGGCCACTGTTACAGGTTCTGTTATTAGAAGGCATGCTTGGTTCAAGGAACAGAATCTGCCTGATCATGTTAAAGCAAAATTATTAGATGCACCATTACAGCATGATACTTTGTTTGGTTCTAAAGCAGAAGGTGTTGAAAAAAAAATGGAGGATAAAGCTAAATCCATGCAGACAGTCAAGGATTTCTTACAGGTACAGCCACCCAGGTTTAGTAGGAACTGGCCTTCTAAGAATTGGTCCTTTCCAGTGTCAGACAGACCTCAAAGAGGCAGATACAGGCGTCCCAGAGGCAGATCTCAGCCCCAAGGCTCATACAGGCCTAAACAATGGGGTGCTCCTACCTCAGAAAGCGGAGAGGACAAATCACAACCTTACAGGAAACAGTCCCAATGACTTTCCTCTACCAGATCCAAGCACTTTTCTTTTTTGACAGCCCCCTTATGGGGAAAACTAGCACTTTTTTCATCAAATTGGCAAATGGTTACTCAAGACAAATGGGTCCTGAACATAGTGTCCCAAGGCTACAGGTTCCATTTTCACACTCTACCAAGGTCAAAGGGTATGCCAAATCTGCCACACAATCAATGGGCAGAGGCACAAAAACAAATTACAGCCCTCATGTCCATTCAGCAAGTACCACGACAAGAGCAGGGGCAAAGATTTTACTCTGAACTATTCCTAGTACCCAGAAAGGACAAAACCTGGAGACCAATACTGGACCTGTCTATACTATATACATTTCTGGAAGTTCCAAAATTCAAGATGATGACTCTACAGCAGCTACTGCCCATGCTGGGCAAAAAGGCTTGGCTCGTAACTTTGGACCTAAAAGAGGCATACCTGCATGTCCCAATCAGACAATCTTGCAGACGATACCTCAGATTCATAGCTGGCTCAATACATTACCAATTCTCTGCACTGCCCTTTGGCTTATCTACTGCGCCCAGGGTCTTCACAAAATGCCTGGCACCAGTAATTGCGATTTGCAGACAAAAAGAATTCAAATATATCCCTACTTGGACGACTGCCTAATTCAAGCAGAGAACAAAGACACTCTTCTAAAGCATCTGGCGTTTGTAAAAAGATTACTAATTTGCCTAGGGTACACAGTAAACGAAAATAAATCAAAACTAGTGCCCTCTCGAGATAATATTCCTGGGTGCAAGCTTAAATACAACTGCCCAGATGGCTTATCTCACGCCAGACAAGCAAAAGCAACTGATTTACTTATTTCAAGAAATTGGCAACAAAAACCCACTTATCTGCAAGGAAATTCCTGCAGGCCTTGGGTTTCATGGCATCCTGCATTCTACTAATTCCATATGCCAGACTGCATATGAGGAAACTACAATGGTATCTAAAAAGTGTTTGGACTCAGCATTGCCACAGCCTGGAGACAGTAATTGCACTCATTCCCTGCCTACAACAGGAGTTTCGATGGTGGGCAGAAGCCTGTCACCACAACAAGGGTCTGCCATTCAGTTTACCCACAGCCAGACACTGACAACGGATGCATCAGATTATGTTTGGGGGGCCTATATGGCAGGAAAATGTATTCAGGGCACATGGCCTGCAAACCAGATGCATATTCACATCAATCAAAAAGAGATGCTAGCTTTTCAAAATGCCCTGACAGCTTTAAAGGACATGCTTCATCCAGGACCGTTGCTGATAAAGACAGACAACACTACGGTCATGTGGTACATAAGAGGTACACATTCCTACCCCCTCTGCAGACAAGTAATGACCTTATGGGACACAGCATTGGCTTTTCAAGTTCACCTGCAAGCACAATTCCTACCAGGAAAAACAAATACTCTGGCAGACTAAGCAGAAACCTCATGGATCCCCACGAATGGAAACTGGATCCACAAGTCTTCAGCATGATAATAAGGACATGGGGATGCCCAGACATAGATCTATTTGCCTCTCCTCACAACTGCCAGTTGCAGAGATTTTGCACAAGGATTTATCACAAGCAAGCATGGAAAGTGGACGCCCTGTCATTCAGCTGGAAAACTCTAACAGTGTATGCTTTTCCCCCACTGCCTCTCCTTCCCAGAGTACTCCTAAAGGTCAGACAAGAGAAGCCAAAAATTATTCTGATTGCACCAGACTGGCCACGCCAGCACTGGTACCCAATCCTAAAGAGCTTGTTTCAAGGTCCAGCATGGATTTTGCCTCAAACTTCTCACTTGCTGACCCAACAAAACAATCCGATCCTGCACAGCCATCTCAGGACCTTAAATCTGGCAGCATGGCGGATAATGTAGCCATTCTGAACACTCCTCTTTCAAAAGCTGTTATGGATGTCATCTTGGAGGCCCAGTACCAGAAAATCTTATGCAGAAAAATGGAAGAGATTCTGTGCTTGGAACCAGGAACAAGGCATTGACACGTGTGTACCAAATATCCCTCAGATTTTACAATACCTAACTGAGATGCTGAACAAAGGCCTTTCTTTCTCATCAATTTAAGAGTCACGCCTCTGCCATTTCAGCCCATTGCAATACGGAACCACCTATTTTTTCTCATCCTTTAATAAGGCAGTACCTCAGAGGGGCCAAAAACATTAGGCCTCCAAGGAGAGCACCAGTTCCGGCCTGAGACCTCAATTATGTTTTGGAAAAACACACACTGCCTCCTTTCGAGCCAGCATCAACAGCAGATAAAATTCTTATCCTGGAAAACAGCTCTGCTCCTAGCTATAACCTCTGCAAGGCGAGTCTCGGAGTTACAAGCACTTATGGCTGTGGAACCTTTCATAATTTTTCATCCAGACAGGGTTTCTCTGAGGACAAACCCTACATTTATGCCTAAGGTGGTGTCCAGTGTGGCCCTCAACCAAACCATTCACTTGCCTACCTTTTATCCAAATCCACAGAACAAGGGTGAGAAAATTCTCCATTCTTTGGACATACATAGAACTAAAGCTTTCAGAAAGACTGAGCAACTTTTAGTGTCTTATGCTGCAGGATCACAAGGAAAGGCGATCTCAAAACAGACTATTTCAAAGTGGATAGGCCATTGCATCCATTTCTGCTATTTTCAACATGACAAATCAGTGCCTAAGGGCATTAGGCCTCATTCCACCAGAGCAGCAGCCATCCCCAGAGGCGTACCAACCAAAGATATCTGAGAGGCTGCAACTTGGAGTTCAGTGCACACCTTCACAAAGCACTACCACTTACCTCTTTACTCTACTCTAAGTCCAGAGCAGGCTTTGCCACTGCAGTTCTGCAGGGCCTCATAGCCTCTCCTAATCCTTTTTAGCCCAGTCACCCAACCTCAGCTTTGGGATTCTACCCAAGAGTAATGACTGCAACAGTGAAACATGATGAACATAGTACAGTTGTGTACCTACCATAAATGTAGCTGTTAGTGTATTCACTTTTGCAGTCCAGGTTACCCACCCACCATCACCCTTGTCTTTGCTGGGACTTATCTAAACTTCTCTATCCTATACAACCTATTTGGTGTATTTGCTTGTAGATGAAGGAAATGTTATTTTTGTTCATGCATTTTTTATTGGCATATTTTTCAGCCTACCGTTTGGGGGCACCTGACATCTGGGGCAAGAAAAACTGAAGAAAAATGGCGTCAGCTGCATCTTTTATACCCCTGGCGCACTGACGTCCGGGAAGAGGCGACAGCAACCGACGCCGGACCTAGACTTTGGAATTCTGGCTGACTGAGGGTAGCCTGCCAGCAGGCTATAACCCCAAGAGTAATGACTGCAACAGTGAATACACTCTAACATCTACATTTATGGCAGGTACACAACTGTACTTTCTTAATTACCATTGCTGGTAATTCTACTTTTCTTCTTAGCACTTGTCAGTATTTCTAGTGTGGTGTTTCTTTCTTTGTACGAGTAATTCTTAATTACCATAGATGGTAATTTTTTTCCTCTCTTACAGCTAGTTGGTATATTCTGTAAATACCATTATTCATATCGGTATTATCTTTTTCCCCTACTTCTATTTTTTTAAAAAATTTAAATTATTATTAGTAGTTCTTGTAATATTGTCTGGTTAATTTTGTCTTTCTGGTGTTGTACTTTGGTTATCACTGTAATTTATTATCTTGGCAGGTAAACTGTCAGGTTTTAAAAAAGCAACAAATGCGGGAATAAGATCCTGTTGTCCAATTCCCATAATCTTTGTGTGTATTTTTTTGTGACCAGAGCATTTGCAAGCTTCATGTTCCATTTGTAAAACTTTTAACCCAAGAGCTTTTGTTGACAAAAAAGCAAATTGATCGTCAAAGGCCTTCTTCCTTTGGCCTTTGGAGAGTCACTGATTAGAAGCCAAACCTCCAAACATGAGAAGAAGGCAGAAAAGAGGCCTTAGGAGCATCCTAGCTCTTCTCAGTCTTCTTCGGCTCCAACCTCAGAGTCTCGGAAGAAGACTCAGAAAAACTCAGATCTGATGACTTCAGACACCAGATCCTTCTTTTCAGATTCTGAACCACTCAGAGTCTAGACATCTACCAAGAACAAGGTATGCTTCTTCCCTGGATCCAATTCCTTTTTGACTCCCATTGCCCTTCCTGGGAAGACACAGATCTCCCTCCATTGCCTCTTCTGTTTGTCCAGAAGTCTCACTTAAACAGATGTGAACAGAATGATGAGGAAGCTTTTTTTGACACAAATTCAGATGGGAGTTCTCCTGGCTCCTACTGCAGCAGGTCCGGAAACCTCTGCTCATACAACCCCACCAGTTCTGGCTTCTTCTCCAATCCATCCTTTGGTTTCAAAGCCCTCTGATCCAAGACTCCTGGAGCCATCTGTTTTGGATGCGAAGATGCCTCAATCTTTGGATCCGATGTCTTCTCTGAGTGCCCTGGCTCAGAGTGTTTCGGAGCCAGATGGCTTTCGGACCTGAAGCTTCGTTGTTAGATCCAAGAGGTTAGAGTTGACTCCAAAGTTGTATGAGCCATCTCTGCCCCTTGGAACCTAGGCATTCAATAAGTCTGTTCCAGATCCTGCCTTGGATGTGGTGTCTTCAGGTTGGAGCCGTCGGTCCAGAGGTATGCCTTCCTTGCATTGATGGGTTCCTTCTCCTGGAGCATTCTGAGGTGGTAGAGCGTTCTCTTCTAGAGATTAGATGCCCCCCCCCCCCCTTGGATCTTCTCTCTGGTTCTCAGATGTCTTTCAGTCATGAGCCTCAACATTCTGCTGCACAGGGGCAGCCAGCACAAAGGCTCCGGGTCACCCCACAGGGCATAACTATCTGTTCCGATACTTCTCCGGAACATCCCACTGAAGATGTTCCTAGGAAGTGGAAGTGCATGAGGAGACACTTAGATTCCCCTATGGAGTAATTCACAGAAGATAGAGTTTGATTAAGAGGAAGGGTCCCCAAGATAATCACCTGATGGCTTCTCATCTGGAGACATTTTAGTGATCTTGAAACAGAGGGATGGATGGTCTACCAACAACCCTTCTCAAGAGGAATTGGTATTTCTGGAGGCATTTGGTACTGGCCCATCTACTACTTGGGTGACTCCACCTGCTGAAGAGCTCAGTGATTCGATCTCACAGTGGGTGTGGAAGGAACCAGATTCTGTACAGCCAATTCCCAAGGGACCAAATAGGATCCTGGCACCACCAAAGGGAAGGGAATTTTGAAACAGAGGAGTACCAGCGGATGCTATGATCAAGCCAGTAGCAACCAAAAAAAGAACTCTGAGTTCTTCTGTTCATCCCCCTAACAGGGAGTCTAAGGCACTGGACAGATTCAAGAAGCATATGTATGCATCAGCGATCCTTTGCTCTCAGGTCCCTGAATTACTTGGCACACCTTACCAGATTACAGAGGGATTTGATCAAGGAGCTCTGAAAATCCCTCTCAAGGACTAGTACTGCTGAGATAGTCTTCTGTTGCTTTGCAGTTAGCGACCCTTCAGTCTGAAGAAGTCTCGTAAGTGTAAAATCACTTATAAAATGGTGAAATAAAGTCTGTGTTTTTTTTATTACTAGCTGGTTTTATTTGATTTGATTAGATATAACAAAATATACTTGGGTACAGATGATTATTTCCAGAGGCTATAAAATTCCCTTTTCTCTACCTCCACCATTACAAAACAAAATTCCCAGCATTCCACTCAGTCAGAGGAAAATGGCATCTTTGGAAATTCAAAAACTTTTAGAAAAAAGTCATCCAAGAGGTCCCACCAGATCAGAAAGGATTAGGAACTTCTCAATATTCTTTTTAGTTTCCAAAGAAAATGGGACTGGAGACCAATTTTGAATCTCTGTAATCTGAACAAATTGGTCAGCATACCAAGTTCTGGATGGTCACAGCTCAATCCATATTGCCTTTCCTGCACAAGGATGACTGGATGTGCTCAATAGATCTCCAGGATGCATACCATCACATAAAAGTGAACAGGTGATCCAGGAGATATCTACTGTTCCAGCTGGGAGATGGTCATTGCCAATTCAGACCACTGCCTTTTGGTCTCACCACAACCCCCAGTGTGTTCACCAAAATGCATGGCAGTAGTAGCAACTCACTTCAGACTGCAGGGATTCAGAGCGTTTCTGTATCTAGATGACTGACTCCTAGCCATCTCAACCAAGCATATCTTGATAGCAGCTTGAAACTGTGCTCCAGATTTATTCCAGCCTAGGCATTCCAATCAACCATAACAAATCTCAACTTCAGCCACCTCACACATTAGAATTCATAGGGGTCATTTTCCACATATTGATGATAACATCTCTGCATTACTGAGAGTTTGAACCATTTGTATTCATGTCAGAAGGATACTCAGGAAAGCAGTATTGCCAGCCTGAAAGATATTACAGACCCTGGCATCGATGTCCACAGCAATTGTACTACATCCATTAGGAAGATACCATATGAGAATCCTCCAGTGGACATTAGCAACCCTGTGATCCATTTTACACCAGCCTGTGTCCACCAAAGTCAGCATAACTTAGGCCTGCAAAAAGTATCATTGGTGGTGGATTCACCCAGATCAAATATTACAAGGTCGTCCATTCATCCTCCCTCAGACCAAGGCCATAGTGACCATTGATGCTTCCCAGATGAGGTGGGGGGTATTTCTTGAAGAAGACTGTTCAAGGCACGTGGTGCCCCGAAGAGGCCAACTTGCATGTCAGTGTGCTGGAAATGGGTGCACTACTGCTACTGTTGCAGGCATTCCAAGACTTTCTCCCTTCCAGAAATATTGCGATTAAAACGGGCAGTATGTCTGTAGTATGGTACATCAACAAGCGAGGAAGAACCAGATCTTACTCTTGTCGAAGTTATGAGAGTGTGGCAATGGCCGATCTCTTCAAATCAGTTTCTGATAGCAACGCATATACCGAGTAAATCCAGCTTGATAGCATACAGGTTGAGCAGGTCAGTCTCATACCTCTCAACTGTACAGATTTTTGCAGAATGTCCTGATTGTTGCCTCTTATTTTTGACCTAATTCTCATAAAATTGTGGATGTGAAGTTGTTCTATCTTGCCTTCATTTTTTGCTGAGTAGTTTGATAACCGATCTTCTGTTTCAACTCTGCCATTTACTAAAGCTCGAGGTCTTCAGCTAGCTTGTGGCTCACTCCCTATCTCATGATGTTGCAGGGCATTCCACAGATCTTGTTTGTTGCTGAAACAGATCGAGCATCTGATTCTAGCTCTGGCTAAGTTAGACCATTTTTTTCTTCATTTATAGCTTAAATACTAAGATTTTGACATATCTTGTATCGTTATAGTAGTTTGGTAGTTCCCTTCCTGCAGCGTCTTTAAAACATTTGTTTCCTTAGTAAAATAGTGTTTGTTGTTACTGTTTGGCAAAGTGTTAGGCCTCAATTTCCCCATCCCTTTATTGATAAGAGTGTGCTTTATACATTTAGATGTATACATTTTCATAGTTTAGTAATAAGAGTAGTGTAAGATTTTAGATGGTTAAAGAGGTTTTACCTATTGTCAGCTTGCGGTTTAGGCTTGGGTGGTGTGTGTTATTACATTTTTAACCCGTTTTAGTTAGAGGGCTTTTCCTTTAATATTGCTAGCATTGTATTTTTACAGGAGTGATATTTTCAGCAAGATCTGTGATTGGTGTGAATCCATACCTTTTTCCCTTTTTAGCTCGTCTTTTTCTTAAAAGAGCTATTTAGCCTGTTTAAATTAGAGAGCTTGTTTCTTTCTGCATGCATGTGTGTTTTTGGATTATAAAGAGACCGTAATCTCTAAAATGTTGAAGCAGCCTATAGAGTCCAAAGTTTCAGGGTTTAAAAGTGCCCCAAGTGTTCACAGAAAATGTCCATTACGGATGGTCACACTGATTGTCTATTGTTTGGGGGCCCTGCATTTACAGAAGTCTTGCTCAATATGCCATTCATTCAGTTCGAGAGTCCTTCATGAATGAAGGAATAAGTTGATTTTTAAGGGTCTATTTAAATCTTCCTTTTCTGAAGCTCTGGAACAGGGTCACAGCCCTTCAAAATAATCATTGTCTCTCTCTCAGAAATCAGACAAGGGCTGGAAAAGACCATCATCTGCATCTTCTGATGGATCGGAGCTGTCAAATAATGTCTCAGATGTATCAGAGCCAGTTGAACTTGTCAGACCTTCCACCTCTGTTCCATCTGTGTCTGGGCCGATGGTGTTGCAAGTAGGAGTCGCTCATCTACCTTGGAGCCTGTTTCCCTATACTTAGGTCACCAATTCTCCAATATGTAGTATCACCAACTCCATCCTCTCGTTCTTCCAGGAGTCTATCAGACTGATATGGACCGTCTCGTGCAGAAACTATTGAGGACACCAGCACTGGCCAAACTTTTGTCGGAATTGAGCCAATCTGCTTTGGAACCGACCAGACCAATCCATTCGTTGATTCCTCCTCTGACCCAGACTGTGGCCTCAGAGCTGAAATGTGTGGAACTGATAGAGAAGATCCTGTCTAGGCCGAGACCTGCATCGGCATCTTTGGCTCTGACTGCTCTGAGTATCTCGATGCCACCTGAGGGTTCTAGGGGCCGACACTCTGGTTGGATCCAGGGGGGACATTATGACAGAGTTTTTATCCGTTCCAAACTTGCCTTTCATTGCCTCAGCTCGGCTGAGCTCGGCTTCTACCTCGGCCTCAGAGCCTTATCCTGTGGTGCCGGGGGGGTATCTTCTGGCTCCTCGGAACCAGACGTTTCCATGGGTCATGGGAGGGGGGGCTTTTGCGGCTATGAGGAAAGCCTCGTTCCCACGGGCATCCTCTGTCGGATCCTCCTATTCCTCCCCCTAAGGCACTGGTATCTGATGTTCATCGTGTTTCACTGTTGCAGTCATTACACTTGGGTTATCCTGCCGGCAGGCGGACCCGCAGTCGGCCCGAGTTCCAAAGTCTTGGTCCAGCTTCAGTTGCTGTCGCCTCTTCCCTGACATCAGTGCGCCAGGGGTATAAAAGATGCAACCGACGCCATTTTCTTCAGTCTTTTTTGCCGCGCGGTGCCCGAAGCAAAAGCAGTTCGCAAGTGCCGGTCGGCCACCTCCTGAGATTTTCAAACTGAGTTTCAGATCCGAAGTCTTCAATAAAGCTAAGTACCCCATTGGGGAAACTTTTTCTTGCTCCAGTCCGATGTCAGTAATCATTAATAATTGTATTTCTTGTGGGAAGCAAATACCTCATAAGGACTTTCACTCCTACCGTATTCCTTGCCTAGGCCCTGACCACGACATTACCAGTTGTCGGGTTTTCTGCTAGATTCAATAAACGCACTATTAAACGTCTGTTTGATTTTGCTTTACATTATTTTGGCCGAAGGTTTAATTATATAATGCCATCGGAACAACCGACGACCGGAATTTATAAAAACCGCAAAGACAAAGAAAAGGACAGGCATCTGAGGTCCAAAACCGATGACGAAGCCTCTTCTAGGCTAGTCGCCGGTTCTCAGTAAGGCGCTTTTGCAGCCCCTGACACCCGCTACCTCAGAGCCACAGGCCGCAACCGACAGCCACGTGGAGACACCGAGGCCTGTGGAAACTCAAGGTATTGGGCCTACGGAAAATATTCCCTCAGATGGGTCTGGAGCTGCTGAGCAGGCATCGGCTTCTGAGGGTGTTTTCAGACCATCACAGCTTACAATTAAGCCCACTACAGCAGCCAAGGCAAAGAAACAGATGCTTAAAGTGGCCGAAGACCTAATTACTTTAATCAGGGGTTCCCATCCCCCTCCTGACAAAAGGCCTAGGCAAGACACCGACTATGGTTCCTCTGACCAGGTTTCTATTTCCTCTGATTCCTCTTCTGATCAGGGATATTCTCTCCCTCCCTATGAGGACTCTGATGCAGAAGAGTCTATACATTCAGCCTCTCCGCCTGAGGATTATTCCTTTGGGGAATCACTGCACACCATGAGGGAGCATTTCCATTGGGAAAGCCAGGATTACTCGGAATCCAAGAAAAGACTCGGAGACCTCCTTTTATTGCCACAGCACAGGCCCCTGGCTATCCCCCCTGTACTTGATATTGTTGATGGTGTTTTCTCTGAATCCAGTCTGTCTCCTGATTCTTTACCCCCTGCACCAGTCAAGCCAGACGGGTACTACAGGGTCCCTGACTCTCATAAATTTATTTACAAAAACTTCGCTGCAGACCAGAAACAATTTCCCAGGGTCCTAAAGGGGTTAAGGCTTCCACTGCTAAAAATCCTGTCCCCTCGGATAGGGATTCCAGAGCTCTGGACAGATGGGGGAAAAAAGTTTACACTTCTGCTGCTTTAGCTGTAAGGGCTTTAAATTGCCAGTTTAACATGCTTAAATATCTACAGTACCTCATGTCATTATTAAAACAGAAAATTGTTTCAAATTCAGGAAGTCCTGACAGTAAGGAAATGCAGGATTTATTGCATGCAGTTGAACAAGTGGGAAAGCATACTCTGCAATCTGGTTTTGATTCATTAGAGGCTTCTTGTATAGCCACAGTTACAGGCTCTGTTATTCGAAGGCATGCTTGGTTGAAAGAACAAAGTTTACCTGACCATGTTAAAGTAAAATTATTGGATGCTCCTCTGCAGCATGATGCTTTGTTTGGTGTTAAGGCAGAAGAGGTGTTAAAGAAAATGGAGGATAAAGTAAAATCAATGCAGACAGTGAAGGATTTTTTATAGGTTCAACCACCTAGATTTAGCAGAAACTGGCCTTCAAAAAATTGGTCCTTTCCAGTGTCAGACAGACCACAAGGAGGCAGATCTCAGCCCCAAGGCTCCTACAGACCTAAACAATGGGGTGCTTCAGCCCCCAAAGGAGGAGAAGATAAATCACAGCCTTATAGGAAACAGTCCCAATGACTTCCCTCTACAGATGCCAAGCGCTTACCTTTTGGCAGCACCCCTAGGGGAAAGCTAGCACCTTTTTTCAAAAAATTGGCACATAATCACCCAGGACAAATGGGTACTGAATATTGTTTCTCAGGGTTACAGGTTCCACTTTCACATGCTTCCAAAATCAAAAGGTATGCCAGACCTGCCACAAAACCAATGGGCAGAGGCACAAAAACAGATTGCTGCTCTTATGGACATGGAAGCTGTTCAAAGAGTTCCTCAGCAAGAACAGGGACAAGGATTTTACTCAAGACTTTTCTTAGTACACAGAAAGGACAAAGCCTGGAGACCAATACTGCACCTGTCAATTCTAATACTTTCCTGGATGTTCCAAGATTCAAAATGTTAACACTACAGCAACTTCTGCCCATGCTGGGCAAGAAGGCTTGGCTAGTCACCTTGGTCCTCAAGGAGGCATATCTGCTTGACCCAATCAGACAATCATGCCGAAGATGCCTCAGATTCATAGCAGGCTCAATGCATTACCAATTCTCTGCACTGCCCTTTGGCTTATCTACTGCGCCCAGGGTCTTCACAAAATGCCAGGCACCAGTAATTGCATTTTGCAGACAAAAAGGAATTGAAATATATCCCTACTTGGACGACTGCCTTATTCAAGCAGAGAGCAAGGACATTCTTCTAAAGCATCTGGCGTTTGTAAAAAGATTACTAATTTGCCTATGGTACACAGTAAACGAAAAGAAATCAAAACTAGTATCCTTTCAAGAGATAATATTCCTGGGTGCAAGCTTAAATACAACTGCCCAGATGGCTCATCTCACACCAGACAAACAAAAGCAACTGACTCATTACTTTCAAATGATGGCAACAAAAACCCAGCTCCCTGCAAGAAAAATTCTTCAGGCCCTGGGCTACATGACATCCTGCATTCTACTAATTCCATATGCAAAACTGCATATGAGGAAACTACAATGGTACCTGAAAAGTGTTTGGACTCAGCATTGTCACAGCCTAGAGACAATCATAACTTTAATTCCCTGCCTACAACAGGAGTTTCGATGGTGGTCCCAGGCATGTCACCACAACAAGGGACATCCTTTCACCTTACCCACAGCCAGGCAGACCATAACAACGGATGCATCGGATTATGCCTGGGGGGCACATATGGCAGGAAAATGTATTCGGGGCACGTGGGCCAAGGAACAAATGCATCTTCACATCAATCAAAAAGAGATGCTAGCTGTACAGAATGCCCTGACAGCTTTCAAGGACCTTCTGCATCCAAGACAACTTTTAATAAAGACGGACAATACCACTATTATGTGGTACATAAACAAGCAAGGGGGCACACATTCCTACCCCTTATGCAGACGAGCCATGACTTTGTGGAACACAGCACTGACCTATCAAGTACATCTGCAGGCACAATTCCTCCCAGGAACAAAAAATACACTGGCAGACGAACTAAGCAGAAATCTCATGGATCCTCACGAATGGAAACTAAATCCACAAGTGTTCAACATGATAACGAGGAAGTGGGGATGCAGACATACATCTATTTGCCTCCCCTCAATTACCAAATACAGAAATTCTGCACAAGAATTTATCACTCTCAAGCATGGAAAGTGGATGCTCTGTCATTCAGCTGGAAAGGCCTGATAGTCTATGCCTTCCCTCCGATGCCTCTTATTACCAAGGTGCTCCTAAAAGTCAGACAAGAAAGGACAAAAATGATCCTGATTGCCCCAGACTGGCCACACCAGCACTGGTACCCAATCCTAAAGAGCTTGTCTCAAGGTCCAGCTTGGCTTTTACCTCAAATTCCTCATCTACTGACTCAACAGGACAGTCAGATTCTGCACAGTCAACTCAGAACCTTAAATCTGGCAGCATGGCAGATAATGTAGCCACTCAGACTGCTCTCTCTAAAGCGGTTATGGATGTCATTTTAGAAGCCAGGAGGCCCAGCACTAGGAAATCTTATGCAGAAAAATGGAAGAGATTCTGTGCTTGGAACCAGGCACAAGGGCTCGACCCACGTGTCCCAAACATACCTCAGATTTTACAATACCTAACTGAGATGCTGGACAAAGGCCTATCTTTCTCATCAATTAAAATCCACGCCTCTGCCTTTTCAGCTCATTACAATACGGAACCTCCAATTTTTTCACATCCTCTACTACGACAGTACCTCGGAGGGCAAAAAATATAAGACCCCCAAGGAGAGCACCAGTACCAACTTTGGATCTCAATTTTGTTGTGGAAAAACTCACACTGCCTCCTTTTGAACCAGCCAGCACAGCTGATCTAAAATTCTTATCATGGAAAACTGCTCTGCTCCTAGCAATAACTTCAGCAAGAAGAGTCTCAGAGTTACAGGCATTAATGGCTGTGGAACTTTTCATCATTTTTCATCAAGACAGGGTTTCTCTTAGGACAAACCCAGCATTCATGCCAAAAGTGGTCTCCAATGTGGTCTTGAACCAAACCATTCATTTACCAACCTTCTTCCCAAATCCCCAGAATAAAGGGGAAAGACTTCTGCATGCTTTGGATATACACAGACAGCTACGATTCTACTTGGACAAAACAAAAGCTCTCAGAAAAACTGAGCAACTGTTTGTAGCTTATGCTGCAGGATCACAAGAAAAGCCTATTACAAAGCAGACCGTTTCAAAATGGATAGGACACTGCATCCGCTTCTGTTATGCACAACATGGCAAATCAGTGCCTAAGGGCATTAGGCCACATACTACCAGAGCAACAGCCACATCAGCAGTTTTTCTCAGAGGAGTACCAACCAAAGACATTTTAGAAGCTGCAACCTGGAGCTTAGTGCACACTTTCACCAAGCACTACCACTTACCTCTCTACTCTAAATCCAGAGCAGGCTTTGCCACTGCAGTTCTGCAGGGCCTGGTAGCCTCTCCAAATACAATTTAGTCCCAGCCGCCCAACCTCAGCTTTGGGATTCTACCCAAGTGTAATGACTGCAACAGTGAAACACGATGAACAAAGTACAGTTGTGTACCTACCATAAATGTAGATGTTAGTGTATTGACTGTTGCAGTCCAGGTTACTCCCCTCCATCCCCCTTTTCATTGCTGGGACTTTTCTGTACTTCTCAATTCTATATAACCTATGTGGTGTATTTGCTTGTACATGAAGGAAATGTTTATAATATATGCTTGTTTTTTGGCATAATTTTATCTTTCCAGCCTTCCTATCTGGGGGCACCTGACATCTGGGGCAAGAAAAACTGAAGAAAATGGCGTCGGTTGCATCTTTTATATACCCCTGGTGCACTGACGTCAGGGAAGAGGCGACCGCAACTGACGTCGGACCAAGACTTTGGAACTCGGGCTGACTGCGGGTCCGCCTGCCGGCAGGATAACCCAAGTGTAATGACTGCAACAGTGAATACACTCGAACATCTACATTTATGGTAGGTACACAACTGTACTTTTCTGCACAACCCATCAAACACTGCGTAGAGACCCGCGACCCCAGGAGGCCCCAGAGGGCGAACACCTGTCTTCGAGAACCTCTCCGGAAGCCCCATCCGAAGAAACACCCCAAAAGAGACTATGTAAGAGTAAACATTTGGACTCCCCAGAGGAGTCGCTCACATCGGACACCGACCTCAATGAATCGGAAGCGTCCCCACGGTCGCCTTCTGAAGCTGTCTCCTTTGTAGACCTCTTGGAAGTCCTTAAACAGAGAGAGACTGCTGGAAGGCCATTACCCCTTCTGACGAGGAGTCAGTTTACCTGAAAGCGTTTGGATCTCGACCTTCCACCACTTGGTGTCTCTGCCTTTCAACGAGCTCATGGAATTAGTTTGTTGAAAGGCATGGGAGTCTCCGGACAAAATGGAACCTGTCCCTAGGAGGCCAAATAAATTAATAGCCCCAGAAGGCAAGAATTTTCTGACCAAAGGTATTCCCATAGACACTATGGTGCTGGTGGCAGCCACCAAAAAGGAGTTGTCAGAAACATCCACATTTGTCTAACCTCCGAACAAGGAGTCACGTACGATGGACAGATACAGGAAGCGCATGTTCTCTTCAGCAACCTTTACACTACAGTCCCTGAATTACCTCACTCACTTCACCAGGTAACAGAGAGATCTCCTAAAGGAGCTTGGAGATGCTCTACAGGGTACTTAGCTGCGGGAGTGTCAGATAAAGCATCTTCCCAGCTCTCCACCCTTAATTCAGTAGTTAACTTATTCACAAGGCTCATCTCCTATGCAGCCGATGGAGCGAGTAGGTCAGTGGCTTTAAGAATTGCCCTTAGGAGACATTCCTGGATGCGCTTGTGTTCGTTTGTGGAACCGTTCAAATCATCCTTCATTAACGCCCCCTTCGATGGTCCGTCACTTTTCGAGCCTAAAGTCAAAGAAATACTGATCAGGTGTGAACAGGAAGGAAAGACTCTCTGCCGTGGAAGTCTGTTTTTCCACTCCTCCTAGACTCTATCCCAAGGGCCAAAGGTGAGGAAGAATGTGGTTTCGAAAATCTCAGAGAGCCTTCCAAGACGCACATGGTGAACCCTCCTCCAGGGGCAGAGGAGGAGGGAATAATGGAAGATGTTGGAGGGGGTCCACAAAATCAGGGTGATTGAGAGTCATTCTTCGGCAAGCCTTTTCAGCATTCCTGAAAGGAAGCTTGTCTGTCTCCCTCTGGAGGCAGTCGGGGGTCGCTTATCTTTGTACCTAGACGCCTGGCTAAAAATAACAAAATACACAAATGCTCTGTCGACTAGGAAAGGAGTTCCAATGTAAAAATAGTCCAAAATTCAACATTCGGTGATGAAAGCACTTGATCTTCTTGACTTATTGCTTCATTTTTTATTTTATTCATATATTAAAGTGTTTAAAACGTATTAATTTGGAAATTTGGACTATTTTTGTATCGGAACTCCTTTTCTAGTCAACCGAACATTTGTGTATTAGTTTGTTCGTGCTTTATCTGGTTTAAAAATAACAAAAAACAAGTGGGTACAAAGGATCATATCTAGAGGTTACTCTGTACCCTTTTCCATCCCACCCCCACTAATAAAAAGGATTCTTGAAATTCCACCCAGTCACAGGAAGCAAGCAACCATAGAAATTCAAAAGTTGCTAGAAAAAAAGTCATCCAACTGGTCCACACAGACCAGATAGGATCCAGAACTTACTCAAGGTTCTTTTTAGCTCCAATGAAAACGGGAGACTGGAGACCCATACTGGATCTCAGCAATTTAAAGAAATCTGTAAAAAAAGACAAAGTTCCGGATGGTTACACTGCAGTCGATACTCCCCTTTCTAGGGAAAGACAATTGGATAAACTCTATAGACCTCCAGGATGCGTACTGTCACATAAAAATGGACAGGCCATCCAGGAGTTATCTGTGCTTTCAGCTGGGATCCAGTCATTTCCAGTTTAGAGCCCTGCCCTCTGGTCTCACTACAGCCCCCAGAATGTTCACCAAATATATGGCAGTGGTTACGGCTCACCTGAGACCTTCAGGATTCCGGGTGTTTCCATATCTAGATGTATGGCTCCTAACCGCCACCACCAAGCATCTACTTTTGCAAGCAAGATGCACTGTTTTGAAAACCTGTGCTCAGTTAGGAGTAATGATAAACTATGAAAAATCTGCTTTATTGCCATCTTAGCATATTATTTTTATAGACGCAGAATTAAACAACATGACAGTGACAGTGAAGCTTCCGCCAGACAGGATACAGACCCTATGAGCACAGGTTCGAGACCTCCTCTCAAAAACAAAGATTCAGGCAAGAACAATTCTCAAGGTATTGGGTATGATGGCGGCAACAACCTAGCTCGGATGCACATGAGGATCTTAGTGGTTCCTATTCACACAATGGTCCATACAAGAACTTCGGATGTCACCAGATAATCCTAACAGAATCTTGCAAAAGGGACCTTCATTGGTGGCTACATTCAGAACAAGTAACCTTAGATCTTCCTTAAATTCTCTCATGCCTTCTGGCCACAGTGACCACAGATGCCTCCTAGATAGGGTGGGGGGGGGCATTATCATGGAAGGACAGCCCAAGGAATGTGGCAGGATCACCAGGCCAATTTGCATATCATTGTCCTAGAGATGAGTGGTGCTTCTAGCGATGCAGACATTTCAACACTCTCTTCCACTGGGAAAAATTGCAGTCCAGACAGACAGTATATCAGTGGTTTGGCACATAAACAAGGAGGAACCAAATCTTATCCCCTTTGTCGAGAGGCTCTCAGAGTATGGCAATGGGCAACGTCCTCCCAACATTTTCTGATAGCAATGTACATCCCGGGAAAATCCAATGTGATAGCAGACAAACTCAGCAAGGCAATTGTAATGCCTCACGAGTGGTCCCTGAAACAAGAAGTGGCGGAAATGATTTTCTGAAAGTGCGGCTGGCCTTGCTGCGATCTTTTTGGCACATCCATGAATACAAAATGCAGCAGCTACTTTGTCCTAATCCCCCCTCTGGGGGAATTCCCTAGGGATGCACTTGTACACAATTGGCGCCTGGGTCTCCTCTATGCCTTCCCTCCCTTTCCATTGATACCCAAAGTTCTTCAGAAAGCCAGTATGTTGGGAAGGACATTAATCCTGATAGCCCCTTACTGGCCTCGACAGATTTGGTTCTCCTTCCTACGGCCTCATTTTCAGGAAGAGTCTTGGATTCTGGACCTATTTCCAGATGATCTGATCCATTCATCGGGAACTCTTCATCCATCCCTTCAGACCCTCAAGTTGACAGCTTGGCTGCTCAGATTCCAAACATAGCCAGGCTACAAAACCTTTCATCCGCAGCACATTCTGATTTCTTCTCACAAGACATCTACCAGAAGATTATACCTCAGCAAATTGAAAAGATTTTCAATCTGGGCACTACAGAATCACATTGATCCTTATTCAGCAGCTATATCTTCCATCCTAGAGTTCTTGACACAACTGTTTAATGAGGGGGCAGCTGCAGCTACTATTCTAGTACAGCTAGCAACAATCTCAAATTTTCACTTTGGGAATGAAGGTCCAAATATTATGTCCCATAGATTATCAAGGCTTTTCTGAGAGGCACTAATCTTTTAAGACCACCCAACAGCCCTCCGCTATCACCATGGAACCTGAACCTGGTACTATCATGACTAATTCTCCCTTCCTTTGAGCCATCAGCATCATGTGATTTAAAGTTCTTAACATGGAAGACCATTTTCCTAGTGGCAATTACATCGGCTAGGAGAGTTTCAGAGTTACAAGCCTTATCTATCAAACCAGCATATTTGTTGTTCCACAATGACAGTGTGCCACTCCGAACAAACCCAACCTTTCTACCAAAAGTATGTTCAGATTCTACTTTGAACCAAGTCTGTAGCTTTGCCAGTTTTCTTTCTCAAGTATAACAGTAAGGCAGAATATATGCTTCATCAACTTGATGTTCATAGGCAGTTGCATTTCTGTCTACACAGGACAAAATAATTCAGTAAAGCTGACCAACTATTTGTATCCTTTTCAGAATGCAAAAAAGGCATGCCTGTAGCAAAAACTACTCTAGCAAGGTGGCTGTCAGACTGCATTTTGTTCACTTATAACTCAGTAAATAAGCAACTACCAGACAAGGTGAAAGCTCATTCTACTAGAGCTGTTTCTACCTCGTCTGCATTTTGTGCTAAACTACCAATAGATACCACCTGTGCAGCAGCTACTTGGGCGAGACCGCATACCTTTATCACTCATTACAAAGTAGATTTGGCCTTTAGGGACAGGGCCTGCTTTGGGTCCACTTTTCTGAAGTATATACTCCCGTGAGCCACCCAAGAAAAATGGTGCTAGGGACACTGTCCCATCAGTAAAGAATGAACGCGAGATAAGACAACTTCACATAAAGAAGTTATGTAAATACCATAACATTCCATATGAGTTGTACATCTTACCTTCTTTCTTACGTCCCACCCTCCTTCTTGGAGGAACAAGAGGTCACAATTTGGCACCTAATGGTTTTTGGCCCTTTTCTCTTAGCTTACCAGCTTACAATAATACCTTTTTTCCTCTATGGAAGTATATTTTATTACATACTAGCTTTTTCTATATCAGCAAACAAGATCTGGGGAATGCGCTGCAGCATCATAGCATAGGGAGTGAGCCACGAGCTAGTTGAAGACCTCGAGCTTTAGTAAATGACTGAGAAGTTCCGAACCTATCAGTATAGAATGAAGGTGAGATGGACAACTCACATGGAACGGTTATGGTAGTTACATAACTTCTTTTTTTTTTTCTGGGAAATCACGTTCTAATCATTGAGGACTGAAATCAGAAAATAATGACAGACATTTAAAATTCAGACTTCTTTCACTTCAGAAAATTCACGATAATGCAAAACCTGTTAGTCTATCAACTTTCTAAGTCTGTAAGAGCAATATTTAAAAATTGTCCCTATTTTTGGCCTTTGTCCCTCCCATTTTTTATGTCTTTGTCCAGATTTCTTGCTCTAAGAGGTTGAGAGGTATGGTGAGTGGTCTCTCAACACAGAAGTGGCAGAAATGATGATGTCCTTCAAGGATGCATCTGCAGTCATAACAGATGGGTTGTCCTGCCTCAGGCAGCCCTTCGGTCGGCCGGATTCCAAAGTCTGGGTCTGGCCTCGGCTGATGTCGCACCTTCCCCGACGTCAGAGCGTCTGGGGTATAAAAGCATCAGCCGACGCCATTTTCCTCCGTCTTTCTTGCCGCACGGTGCCCGAAGCAGAAGCTGTTCGCAAGTGCAGGTCGGTCAGATCCAGTGATTTCAGCTACCGAAGACTTCGAAAAAGCTAAGTACCCCGTTGGGGACTCTTTCTTGCCTAAGCCGATGTCAGATAAAGTAAATAATTGTTTAACTTGCGGGAAACAAATACCTCATAAGGATTTCCATTCCTACTGCCTTCCTTGCTTAGGCCCAGACCACGACGTATCGTCCTGTTCAGCCTGTGCTTCCTTCAACCGACGAACTCTTAGATGTCGGTCGGAGTTTGCAGAGGAATTTTTTGGGGCTAGTTTTGCATATAAAATGCCGTCGGAGACTCCGACTTCACATTTGGTGAAAAAACGGAAGGACAAGGACAGACACTCGCGGCCCGCGGTTTTGGCTGAAACCACGGTAAAGCCTACCGCGAGTGTCTCGGTTTCGGCCAAAACAGAGTCCTCGGAGATTCCTTCATCCGAATCCACACAACTGACCACTGCGGCCCGGGAGGCCCCGGCTGAGTCGGCTACCGAGCTACCTACCGAAACCAGTGTCCAGGATATGTCCGACACCATTCCTTTGGACATATCTTCTCCTGCACGTGGGGCAGCTAGGCCCCCTGCTTCCATGTCCATTAAGGCCTTCTCCAGGGCTAAAGCTGCTAAACTTTCTAAGGCTTTGCCTCCCAAGACTACCTCCCAGAGGCCTTCCTCTAGTACTCAGATCCTAAGCCTTGCAGAGGACCTTATTTCTTTAATTAGAGGTTCACAACCTCACCCAGACAGGGCCTCTCACCCTCCACCAGACAAAAGGCCCAGGACTGAGCCTTCTGACCCACACTCTTCAGATGAGTCCACAGATGGTTCTGAGTTGTCAGACCACCAGGAGGAGGCTTATTCACCCTATGAGGATTCTGATGCTGAAGAATCTATCCCTTCGGCCTCCCCTCCTGAAGAGTTTTCTTTTGGTGAGACTCTACACTGCATGAGAGAGCATTTTCAATGGCAAGGTCAGGAATTCTCTGATTCTAGAAAAAGATTAAGGACCTTTTTACATTTGCCTCAGCATAGGCCCTTAGCTATACCTCCTGTTTTGAATGTAATTGATGATGTGTACAATGATGTCCGTCTCGGCGCGGGGGGGGGGGGTCACGGAGAGATGCTCTCCTTCATAATTGCTCTCCCCCCGGGTCTCCTGTATGCTTATCTCTCAATCCCCTTAATCCCAAAATTTATACAGAAGGCATCTCGATTGAAGAGCAAAGTCATTCTCATTGCCCCTTATTGGCCTCAACAGATTGCTTTCCCTTCCTTTGGCATTGTCTAGTTTACCCACCTTGGATTCTGGATTCAACTCCAGATCTCCTGTTTCACCCAACAGATGACTCACCCAAATATCTTGGGTCTAAAGCTGACCGCATGGCTTCTCCAGTTTTGTTGATGGTCAGAAAGCCAAAGCTATATTCTCCAGTACGCCACATTCTTTTATCTTCCCACAAACCTTCCACTAGGAAGATATACAAGAACAAATGGAAAAGATTTGCCCTTTGGGCACATGAACAAGACATGGACCCTTTTTCAGCACCAGTATGTAAGATTTTTGAATTCCTGGCTTCTGTGTTTAATGAGGGGCTAGTCCTTCTACAGTCAAAGGTCAATTGGCTGCCATTTCAAGTTTACATATTCGAGATGATAATTCTACTTTGGCTAGTCTTTGTAAAGCCTTTATAAAAGGAGCCTTTCTACTCAATCCACCTTTCAAGGACCCTACTCCACCATGGGTTCTGAATTTAATGTCACAAGCCCTAACCCAGAGTCCATTTGAACCAGCTGCAAAATGTGAATTACGATGTTTGACTTAGAAAACTGTATTTCTCATAGCCACATCAGCAAGAAGAGTTTCAGAACTTCAAGCTTCATCTTCTTAGCCTCCCTATTTAGGTTTTCATAAAAGTAGAGTGTCTTTAATAACTGGTCCTTTCTTCTTTCCTAAGGCGGTGTCAGGTTCTAACATTAGACTATTAACTTTCCCATATTCTTTGCTTTATTTATTATCCGTATTGTATTCTTTCCAAAGTTTTCAAAGAAAGGTGAGTACATTTTGCACTTATTAGATGTTCACAGAAGTTTGTATCTTCACAGATTGGAGAATTGTAGAAAATCAGATCCATTATCTAGTTTCTGAAAAGGATAGAAATAATTGGCCAGCCAGTTTTGAAAGTAACTTTATCAAAATGGGTAACACGCTGCATTTCTTTTGTTTAGAAAAAGTTTGGTCTGGCTTTGCCAAAACCTTTAACGGCCCATTCAACCAGGTCCATGGCAACTTCATCAGCCTTTTTATCCAGGACTTCATGGACGATTTGTGTGGCTTTGACTTGGGTCAAGCCTCATACTTTTATTACTCATTACAAATTGCATCTGGTCTCAAGGGGAAAAGCAGCCTTCAGCTCTACAATACACAGGAATATCCTTCCTTAGAGTCCACACGGAATCCAGTTAGCTGGGGACTCTGTCCCACATGTTGAGGAATGAATGAAAATTGACAGCATCGTATAAGGAAGTTGTGCTTTCTTATTTGAGCTCCAGATAGTGACTTTTCATCTTAGAGCTAAAAAGTTATTCCATCATGCAATAAGAAGCTGCAAACAAGATCTGGGGAATGAGGGGGACTGCTGCATTGTGGGTAAGTGGGGAGCTCGAGAGATCTTAGTATCCACGAGTTGTGAAACAGTGGCCAGGTCAGATCCAAGGATCGGCCGAACCCATATGTTGAGGAAGAATGAAAATGGATAACACAGATGTAACATTATGGTGAGTACATAACTTTTTTTTCTTTGCTGCATCAAATGCATCAGAGATGGTATCTTTAAAAGCTTGACACCATGTCTTCTCTTACCCTTTTCCAGCAGTTAGAGGCTGTAATAAGAAACAAATCTTCCAGTCAAGGTTTCATTGTAGTTCTGTGGAAAATAGTCTGTTTCAGTCTTCCAAGTAGTATGAAATCAAGGCTCATTTTCCTTCAGATTTACTGTGATAACTTTGGGAAAAGCTTATAATGTCGCCAACTTCAGGTAACAGTGTTTTCCAAATAACTTTAAAGCATCATTAAGAGTTTGGTTGAAGAATCTAAGAACTACATCTAAGGTATAAGTTTTTGATTGCAAGCCTCCAGCCATAATTTTCAGAATTTCGGGAAACCCTGCGAGAGCCGTTAGGCCATAGCAAGTTTATAGCTGGCTTCTGAGCTTTTTATTATAAAATGAAGGTGTCAGAGCAATAAGGAGCACCTGTGATTCACAAGTAATAATTGTAGACATATCATCATCTGTGGAAGAGCTAAGATCAAAAGCTGAGTGAGTGAAGTAATCCCTTTCATTGCAAAAAAATCAAAAGAACCATCAAGTGAACTTCCCCCAACTAATGGGTGTCTTGGGTATTTCATTTAATCATGGCCCTGGGTTGTACACTTTGCTGGAATTTACTGATGGTAAAATGTGATTTACACATTTGGCTGTGCCTTTGGAATAGACTGCACCTCCATATAAATTCCAGAAAACTCTGCACCTTGTTGCACATTACTGCTGTAATATAATTTTACTTTGCCTGTTGTTTCTTGGTCAGAGTCCTCATCAGTGTTACCTTACTACACATTACAAACAAATATGTCTGTTATCTTTATGATAAATGTAGCCTTAAGCTGGGACCTAAACATAGTATCTGATCATGTCCTTTTCATTCATTCCTCAGTGTGTTTGGGTATTGGATCTGATCTCAGATCTAACTGTGCCTCATAAACTAGACTTTCATATCCAACTCATGAGCTCCTCCTTCTACACATAATGATCCAGTCAGCTAGCAGTACCCCAGATCTTGTTTGCTTCTGTTTCACACAGACTCTGATCCTTTTCAAAGAGCTACATTTGGGTACTTAAACTTTGTTGTGAGTAGCAAGTATTTCAAAAACCCTCCTTATAACTGTTGATCCTCTTCCTCCTAATTGTCAAGTTTTCAGGTTTTCTTACCGTTTGACCATATATTTTCTTCCTCTATCTGGTAGTTTTCTGCTGTGCCATTGCTGGTACTAGTCTTTCCTTCCAATTTTTCTACTACCCTTTAAAGGGTATTGTATCTACCATTGCTGGTAGTTTGCTAATCTAATAAATAAAAAGAAAGTGTGTGCCTTTCTCTTTCTTTTTTGTTGTGTTGTTTTTTAAGCTATGGCCAAGAAACCAACTGGCTTTAAAAAGCGCACTTCCTGCGGACAGAAGCTTCTTAATTTTGATGCCCACAGGAAGTGCGTCTACTGCCTAAGAGTGGCGCACCTTATACCAACTGCTCCATTTGTGCTGTCTTTAGACTTTTTGACAAGCGTAATAAGCTAGTCCTTACAGGGATGCTGCCTCCCTCTTCTTCATCTTCATGGGCTCAGTTCCTCCAGTAAACCTACAAAATTGTCTTTGAAGACTGAGTCTCGTAAGAGACCCCCTCCTGTTCTTCAAAGGCTTCGACTTCGACCATGGCTTCTTCGGAACCTCCACAGAAAAATCAGAAAACATCTAATTCTACTTTTTCAGACCTTAAAAGAAAGCACTCTGATCCAACACCCTCTGATATGACTATTAGTTTGACAAAGTCTTCTCCAACCCGGTCAACTGAGTTCACAGTTGAACCAGTCTCTCCTCCACCTCATTTCCTATTTCACCAAACAGTGCCAAGGAGAGTTTGTCACAATCAACCACCTCATCTGTCAGGTCCACCAGAAGTCTTTCCGAAGCTGATGTAGATAGGATGATGAAGAAATTACTTAGATCTCAGATTCAGGCGGGGGTTATTTTGGTTCCATCTCCCATCGGATCTGTGAACCTTCTGTACACTTCTCATGTAGTGATTTCTTGTTTTCTGATCCATCCCACAGTTTTGGAGCCCTCTGATCTGAGAGCCCAGAGAGTATTAGTGTGAGATTCAAAGACAGCTATGTCTTCAACTCCGATGGCCTCCCTAACTGCTTCCGCTCCTATTCCCTTAAATTGGGTTGAGTCTTGGAGCCGAAGTGTTAGTGCCAGATCAGGGGGCTGGGTACCACTTGGATGTTATTGGAGCTGTCCTTACCCCTTGGAGCTTCAGTGTTGGACAGCTCAAGTCAGACTCCCTTCTCAAGGCACAGATTCTGGCAGAGTTGAGGCTTGGTTGCTTTGGAGGTTTCAGGTGTCGGTGCAGCCAACCATGGCTTCTTCCAGGCCATCTGCCATCAAGGTAGAGTGAGGGGAGTCTTCTCTTGACTGAGAGATTTGACTACTGTCTTTCCTGTTTGGATCTTACTGCTCTTCCCCCTTTGGGTCTGAGCTCTTAGCCTCTTAGACCTACTCCACAGGGATGGGCAGTACTATCTAGAACCCAAACAGTTTCCATTGAGGAATTTTCCTTTTCTTTCGGTACCTCTCCAGATCATCCCACTGAAGTCCCCAGTAAGAGAATGTGCAAAAGGAGACGCACAGATTCCCCGATGGAGTCTCTCATTGACTATATTAAATTTGATAGAGAAAGGGTCCCCAGATCTTCACCAGATGACATTTCTTTTGGAGACATCCTTGAGATCCTTAAAGAAAAAGGTGGATGGTCTTCAGACAGTCCCTCCCCAGAGTTAATTTTTCTGGAAGCTTTTGGGCCTGGCTGTCTACATCTTGGAGTGACTCCCCTAGCACATGAGCTTATTGATTTAATCTCACGCCGGGCATGGAAGAAACCGGATACTGTTGAAACTATTTGCCGATGCCTAGACAAATTTTTGGCATCACCAAAAGGACAGATTGTATTGGAGTAAAGGGGTCCCTGTTGATTCTGTGGTTGTGGCGGCAGCCACTAAAAAGGAGGTAGCCGAGTAGAGCTCCAAAGTCCATACTAATAGAGTCCAGGTCATTGGACAGATTTAGAAAGTGCATCTTTGCTTCAGTAACCATTGTCTTGAGGTCCCTGAATTACTTAGCGCACGTTACAACGCTACAGCAGGATTTGACCAAGTAACTCTCCAAATCCCTCTCGGAGTCCATGTTGTTGGAGGACTAAAAAAGGCCTCTTCACAGCTGGCTACTCTATTTTTAGTGCATCCATGAGGTCAATATATCCCATGCTGCTCCAGGTACCTCACAAGCATAGCCATTAGGAGCCATGCCTGGATGCATTTGAGACTCTGTGCCTTTCAAGTCTTTCTTTAGTGCTCCTTTTGATGGAACGTCTTTGTTTGGCCTATCTGTAAAAGAAATGCTTTTCCAGAGTGAACAGGATGGAAAGACTCTGCCATAGGGATTTGCTTTTCTACCCTCAACAGTTCTTTTCCTGGAATCAGAGTAGACAAGAAAATATGGTTCCCTAAATCCCAGTGATCATTTCAGGATTCACATGGGGACAACTCCTCCAGAGGCAGAGGAGGAAGCTTAAATGGTAGACGCTGTCCTCATGGCAGGGGAGGACCATAATACTATGGTTTCTGAGATTCTTTCAGATAAGCCTTTTCAGTGTACCTGAAGGGTTGGCCGACTGCCCACCTCTCAAGGAAGTCAGGGGGGGTGCTTCATTTACCTTTGCATCCAATCGCCTGGGCTTCTATAACAAAAGATTCTTGGGTGCTGAAAATAAAATCCTGAGGTTATTTCACGCCTTTTTTTCCAGATTCTTCCAATTAAAAAAAGAAGGCTTCCCGGCATTCCCACCCCATCAGAGAGAAGCTGCTAGACAAAAGTCATCAAGGAGGTCCCACCAAACCAAAGCGGATTCAGAACTTAATCAAGCTTCTTCTCAGGTCCCCGGTTTTCTTGGGCACTAAAAAGAAGCTAAGCTTCTTTTTAGTGCCCAAGAAAACCGAGTACCTGAGACCTGTTCTTGATCAAAGCAAACTGAACCAATTTGTGAAGAAGTCAAAATTCGAATGGTCATGTTTCAGTCCATTCTGCCTTATTTAGGCAAGGATGATTGGATGTGCTCAATCAATCTTCAGGTTGCATACTATCACATTAAGAACAGACAGTCTCGTAGATTTGTGCACTTTTTTGGCTGGGAGCCAGTCACTGTCAGTTCAGAGCCTTGTCTTTGATCTCACCATAACCCCCCCCCCCCCCCAGGGTGTTTACCAAGTGTATAGCAGTGATAGCAACTCAGTTGAGACTGATGGGATTCTGAGTGTTTCCATATCTAGACAACTGGCTCCTCACCGCCCAACTATCTTCTAGGGCAGTCCAGGGACTATTTGCTCCAACTTTGTCAAAGGCTAGGCATTTCAGTCAACACCTCCAAATCTCATACAACCTGTAGTACTTCGAATTACTCATAATAATTTTTTTCTCTGGATAAGAATCTCAAGTTAAGCGCTTTCATTCCATTTACATCAGGAACTTCATCAGAACTGTTAAAACTTGTAAATACTTCTGTTTAAATATTGATTGCAGTGAATCGTGTGTTCCCCACCACTGAATAAAAAATACTTACTAAAAACAATTGACACCTTAAAATAATTATTCAGCAAGACAAAGCATTCAATTTTTTCATTCTCAGTACAGAATTAATTGAAACTGAATCATTCAACCTTGGATGACACACAGCATTAAACTTTAACTGCCATTCTAATTCACATTTGCTTAAGTGATCCTCCGTGATGTAACCTTGTAAATCACTATTTACTTGCTCCAACACCAAAAAAACAGAATTTGTGTTCTTTAAAAATTTGAACATGTCTAAATAAGGCATTTGTTGTTGTTCCAGTTTTTTGTATCTAAAACATGTTCATAAATTCTCTTTTTCAGCTTTCTGCTGGTCTTCCCTATATAGAAGACAGGGTATGACTCACAGATTGCTAGATACACCACTTTTTAGAATTACAAGTATAGTGACTGCTGACATAGTAAGTTTTGTTCCTCATTTTAAAAGTATCTGTTCTTTTTGTATATGGACATTGTGAACAGCAGCCACGTATACACATCCCTGTTTTTGCCACGTATACACATCCCTGTTTTTTTATTGATAGACCTATCGTTACTCTGTTTACTTTGTTTTAACCATTCGTTAAAGGAGCTATCCTTCCTAAACATTATGATTGTTTTTTCACCCATTTTATTATAAATGGAGCTATCCATCCTAAAAATGCTTCAATTTTTTATCATACATTCACATATCGCTTTACGATCAACAGTGAAAGTGTTAATAAACAATTTTTCTTTTTGTTATTATTAAATTCTTTGTGCTACATGTGTTAACCTTTGTAATGAGAATAGACATTTATCAGTATTTAAAACTGGGACATAAAAACATTTTTCCTTTTTTTAATACTTCATTTTTTATATCTGATGCAAATTTAAGTGAGTATTCCCTCTTCAAAACGTCCACCAGTTTTTCACTTTGTTATGAATGTTTCAAGTTCAGATTCCTTACAGGCTATTCAAACTATTTGCCCTTTTTTCTGAGAAACTGAGTGCCAACTATCAAAGTGTAAGTACATGTTATAAAAAAGTACTTTTCCTGTAAATGTAAATGAAATATGATCTTAAAGTATCCTTTGTCAATTCAGCATCCAAATAAACCATCCTGTTGGTAACAGAATTAAAACTGAACTCTGAAAATTCAACTGTGTTATTTATATAATATACAGTTCTTGCAGTCTTTCCTGATTATCCTTCCGCAAAATAAATGTCATCCAGGAAACGTGTATATATTATTCATGAATCTCTAAACTGACTGTTAATTATGTACAGATTTTCCCATTGTGTCATTACTAAATTGGTAAAACTGGGGGCACAAGCTGCCCCCATTGCCACTCCAGTCACTTGCTTGAAATAACGATTGTTAAAACATAAAATTGTTAAGTAGCAATTCCATTAAAACAACAGCCACATTAATCCTGTCAGTTTTTAATTCAGCCATGTTAAACAGTTAGTTGTTCTTCAAACCACTCTAACCTCACATCTTAGGGAATAACCAATTACAAACTGTTCACATCAGTAGTAACAAAAGTACAGTCAGAGAAGAACTCTGATTTGTTAATTTTGCTTAGAAGATCCCAGGAATCTCTACAGATATGTGAAGCTTTACTCAAACTTCCCTTTACTAGATGATCTAAAGACTTGGCAGTATAATACATTTTCGATCTAATAGCATCTACTATGGGCCTTAAAGGGGGGATTTGCTAAACTTTTACGTATTTTAGGGATTCCAAATATCCCAGCAGTGACAGGTTTTACATTTGACATGATTTCAAACTCAGTTTGCCCTTGTAATAATAACATATCTGTCAATATACCATCAATCTCAGAAAAAACAACTGAAATTTCACCATGAGATACTTTTCTGTACTCTTCCCCCATTAATAAACTGTTCATTCCATTATTGTAATCACTGTCATCCATTACAACAAGGCCTTTCCCTTTATCGGGTTTCATGACCCGTATGCTTTTATCTGTACAGATTTCTTTTAAGATACTGACATCTTTATTAGACATATTAAAAAACTTGTTCTTACAAGGCTGAGTTAACATTAGAAATCTCAAATTCACAAACCCTTTCATGCATTAACTGTTTAGCAGAAGATTAAAACAATTTGGTCTTAACTTCACTTGATTAGAAGCTGCATTTTTACTCTGAAACTACAATGTTAGATTAAGTATGCTTGTGAACAATTTTAAATCAATTAGAGAATTCACTACATTCGCCCTTCTTGCAGGGCAAACATTAACCCTTTAGGTAATAAATCAGCATGAGACGCATGAATGCTTTTACTAGAAAAATGATATAATCTTCTAAAGTGTTGTCGATCAACTTAACTGTCCTCAGTGAATCTCCCGCCCAATTTGAAGTCATTACTTCCTGAATTTGTTCGACTTGGAATAATCTTCGGTATCACTCCCTGTTGGTTGTAGTAGTCCTTGTTGAATTGCTTTCCCTCCATCATTGGTTTCTGCCTCTTGTTCCGCACCTTCTCTAATCTTCTCAGTTTTAAAGGGCAACCCCCCCCCCCCAATCCGGTGTGAATCATCTGCTAGGTTGATGAAATATTCACTTCATTTACTATTGGCCAGTCATTGAAGATGGTCACTGTATTACAAAAACTATTATGGTTTTGGATACGATAGCCTTTTGAGATGGTTCTTTCCATCTCTTTTGAGTTTGGAAAGTCTCTTTTTTAAAATCATGTCACAAGTTTTATCCACTGAGTGAAAAGTATTCTTTTTTTTTTTTTTTCTTCAGTAATTATATATTTATTTATTTATTTATTTTACATTTGTTAACCGGGAGAGTCCGACTGGATACATGCCAATTTTCAGCGGAGGCCCAGGGAGAAAAGCTCCAGGTACATAACAGACATATGAACATTGTTAATGCAAAAAAGGAAGATAGTTGAGTTCTAAATACAATATAAAGATACATCACATCTTGGGAAAAAAATAACAGCAGCATATAAAAAAAAAACATGGGTCAGTTAAAAGGCGAGGCGCCTTGTTAAAAAGCGGTTAAGGATAGTGAGGTAAGAGAAGGGTAAATGATAGTGGTTAATCAGGTTTGGAACAGGGACAAATAAAAAAAAAATTTATTTTTACTTTAATAAATGTCACAAACAAATAAAAACTATCTTAAAACATGACTATATATATGTTATACATTGATGTCAAATACCACAGGATATAGGTCGTACAACATATCTATTTACACTATGTACATAGATGCTTTCACTGTTAGTTCCACAGTTATATAGACAGTATATACATTCGTAATATCCAAGTTATTATTGAATATCTGAACTTGTATGTGTTCTTTGGTTCCATTATAGTGTATTTCTAAGTTGCTGTGTGATGAATTATGCTAATATGATATTAAAGGTTTGTTCCCAAATATCTCTGGATTTCATGTTTTTCTTTCTTTTATCTATTACTATTTTATGAGCTAAAAGGTGTTGTATAACTACTTGTTTAAAACCCTCCCAAGAGATATTTATCGTATCTAGCCATTTAAAAGCTATATACAGTTTCATTAGTAGGAAAATTGTTAAAAGTGTATTTGCTTGTTTTCTTGGTATGTTGGGTGGGGGAACGTGTAATAGAGTGAATTCCCAAGTTAATGTTGATGTTTGATAACCTGTTTTTTGTAATTGTACCTTGAGAGAGTTCCAGAGTTTATAGACACATTTACAGCTCCAAAATACACGGATTAAGTCGGCTATCTGGTCCTTACAGTGTGGGCAAAAAGGTGATTTTGATGTGTTAAATTTGTGTAGGATTGCAGGTGCAGGTGTAAAATAAGCATTATTATTGATCATGAGCTGAGTGTATGCTAACTTTTTGAGGGGTATAATCTTCAGTGTTAGATTCATTGCCTGGCTTATTTGCTGATCATCTATGGATGGTTTAATTTTTCTCCAGTAATTAGAGAAGAGGAGGTCTTTCTAGTATTTGATTTCATTTATCATTTTATATGAATTAGTAATAGTTTTCTTTGTTGTGATAATAGTTTTCCAAAACCTGCTACAAGTTTCTATGTCACTATTGGTCATAGTAACATTTTGGAGGTAACTGGAACACAGTTCTTTGATTTGTCTTAGGATTATTATGTGTGATTTAGGGAGGTTTAAGTTGGTCCTCATTTCTTGTATTGAACAGTTAAGGTAGGGATAAATATCTTGGATTGTTTTATCTTTCAGTCTGGGAAAAAGGACCAAGTCCAGCATCTTGTTTATTTTAAAGTTTGGGTTATTATGAAGGGGTGCAGTATTGTCATTGCTTGTCTAAGGTTCAAGAATTGAAAGAGTTTTTGCGCTAAGTTGATAGAATGTTTTAAGGGCTCTATAATGTTATAAGTTTGTATTTCTTTCTGCTTCAGGAATGGAAGTGCTTTGGGATTGAAACCTAGAGCTTTAATATATCTATAATTGTCACCCAAAAAGGAGACCAATTTTCCATTGACTGGTTATGTTCAGCTATTCTTAATATTCTGTTAGTGTTAATGATAAGAGTAGTACATTTTAAAATCTGGTAGATTTAGTCCTCCTTTGCTTTTGGGGAGTGTTAATTTTGGATAGGAGATTCTTATTTTTTTGGGTTCCCATATAAATTTTGCTAGGAAGGTATGAATTTGTTTGAAGAATTTATTATGTATTGTTGTCTGTGATGTCATGAATATATACATTAGTCTAGGTAAAATGTATATTTTGTTTATTGATACTTTGGCCAAGAATGGTAGTTTTAGGCTGTTCCATCTTTTACAGTCTTGCATTATATTTTGCCATTTAAGGTTTACATTGTGTTGGTAGAAGTCTTTGTTATTCTGGAAAAAGGTGATTCCCAGATATTTAGTTTCTTCTTTTATTTTTATTGTGTTTAACAATGGCATTAGTGAGATGAGTTTGGGTGTTTTTAGGGAGAAAATATTAGTTTTATTGAGGTTTAATTTGTAATTAGATATAGTCGAGAAATGCTCAATTGCAGCTATTATTTTGTTTATATCTGAATTTGTAGTGCAGTACATGTTCAGATCATCCGCAAATGCAGTGAGGTATATTTTGAAGTTGTGTATTGATGGAGGATTGTGGTATGTATTTTGTTTAATGTATAGAAAGAGTGGTTCTAGGTATAGGTTAAACAGGAAGGCTGATAATGGGCATCCTTGTCTTGTTCCATTTTTTATTAGGATCCTATTTGACCACGTTGTATATATATATATATATATATATAGAGAGAGAGAGAGAGAGAGAGATGTGTATGGGTTGTTATGGAGAGTTTGGATGATCTGAGTGAAGTTATTGGGTATATTAAAGTAGGGTAGTGTTTGGAGTAAGAATTCTAGATTAACCCTATCAAATGTCTTGTGGGCATCCACTACCATTGTGTAGATGTTGATATTGTATCGGTTAGCATAGGATATTAGTGCATCTAATGTTAATTTATTGTCAGTAGTCTGTCTATGTGGTGTAAAACTGGATTGTTGTGGGGAAATGATTTTCTCTATCAGATTTTTCATTTTGTTTGCAGGTATAGAGGTAAATATTTTAGTATCTATATTTAAGAGGGAGATGGGTCTGTAGCTGTTGGGGTTTTGTGGGTCTGTGTGTTCTTTTAATATAAAGATGGTTTTAGAGGCATTAAAGTGGATATCATTTATTTTATAGTTTATTATGTAATTCAGTGTATAGTATAGTAGTTTGGCTGTCAAGGGGGAAAATGCTTTGTAAAATTCTGATGCGAGTCCATCTGTACCCGGAGCCTTATGCGCTTTTAAGTGTTTGTTTGTTGTAATAATTTCACTGATGGATATCGGTTCAGTTAGTTTTTTTTTGTTGGTCTAAATTGAGTTTAGGGAATTTCAGTATTTGAAGGAAAATAGTTCTATCTTCCTTTGAGGTTTGTAGTATTTGTGCTCCGTATATTTGAGAGTATATTTGTTCAAATGTTTTAATAATGTCTTCATTTTTTGTGTAGTTTTTGTCTCTGTAGATTATTTTTGATACATTGGAGGCATTTTTGTGTTGGGAGATAATTCTGGCCAGAGCTCTAGATGGTATTTGAGCTTTTTCTGTGTAAGTGGCTAACATTCTGGCTTCATAAAAAAGATAGGTTCCTGGTTTCTAATGTATATAGATCCCTTTGCAGTTTTAAAAGTTCTGCTTCTGTTTGGTTCTTAGGATTATTTATTAGTTCTTTTTCAAGATGTTATATTTTCCCTTTTAGTGTATGCTCCTCTTTCAGTTGTATTTTTTTATAGTATGCTGCTTTTTTGATAAACAATCCTCTAATTTGTGCTTTGGTTGCAGCCCATTCTATATAATAGTGATATTTGTAAGAGCTATTTTTAGTATTGCTTCTGTTTATTTTATTACATCCATTTTGGAAAGTAAATTAGGGTTTAATGACCAATTATGACCCCTATTCTCTAAATATATCTTTTTGTACCAGTTAATGTTCAGTGTGATTTTGGAGTGATCTGAAAAGAACCTGGTATGTATAGTTATTGTTGGGTCCATGTTAATGAATATGTCAGAGATTAAGAAGAAGTCTATCCTTGACCACATTTTGTGGCATTGCGAATAGAATGTGAATTTCCCTGTTTTATCTGCACTGTTCCCATATTTAAAAGGGTCATATAGTTTGAAATCTTGTTTGAGTTCATTAAGGGCTAATGTGGCTCGTTTATTATGTGATTTGGTCAGATTAGATTTATCCTTTTCTGGGTTTTGGTATGTGTTCCAGTCACCTCCAGTCACTAGGTAGTAATCTTTAAATTGGTTTAATGTTGGGTATAATGACATAAAAAAGTGTTGTTGGTTATTACAGGGTGCGTAAACATTAAGTACCGTTATAGGTTTTGGTATTGTCGGACTACTAAATGTTACGTAACACCATCTTCCCTCCTTGTCAGCTTTGGCTTTAAGTATTTTTTTCTTAAATTGTTTTTTAATTATTATGGCAGCCCCAGCACTGTTTGTTTTCCTCTCTGAAGCTGTGATTCGACTTATCCATTTCTTTCTGCTAATTTCTGCCCATTGCTCTATAGTCAAGTGTGTTTCTTGTATTAGTATGAGGTTGGCTGTGGTTTTTAATGTAAGGTGTAAGAATAGTTTTCTTTTCTATTTGTTTTGGAGCCCTTTAACATTCCATGATTCTATTTCCCACATTTATTTATTAGGTGTATTCCGTAGATATGCCATGTGTATTAGTTTCGTTTTGTTATCTTTGTATGTGTTACTGTGTGATGGTTTAGGAAAGCATCTATTTATCCCCGTCCCTACTCTGTGCCTAACCACTATATCCCTGGACCAGGAATAATCGGGGGGGGGGGGGTGAAGGTTTGTTATATGGTTTACCTTTACGTCTAATCTTGGAATGTGTTTTCTTTTTGGATATAGATTTAACCCATACTATCCCCCCTGTGTTACTATAAATAATGTGGACAAAGCTGAACAAACTAGTTCCCTCAACAAACAGTGCTACTTAATATCCCTAGCCTCTTCCAACATATTATTTATACAATTATGGTATTGCATTTAAGGTACAGCATGTATTGTTTTTGTCTTGTGACTAATTCTTTCTAATAGTATTTTTAAAACAGCATATTAATATACATTCCTCAGTAAATTATAGCAATATATGTATCACAGTAATATTGTTAATCAATCTTGTAATTTCTACATTTTTCTTTCATTTGACTTCTTTTTCCTCCCCTTTATTTATTCAGATTTCGGCCTTCTTTGGTGCCTGTAATGTTTTTCCACATCAGTCTGTGTGGGTTGTAAAATATATACTTGGCACCTATTTATCAGAGGTACGAAGTATAGAGAGAGACATAAAAAAAAAAAAAAACGCTTAGCCAAACAGTCCTTCTGCTATAGTTAACGTATTAAGGCTATATTTACATTACCCCAAGATTGTTAGGTTATTTTACTATTTTCCTGAGAATACTTCTCTCCAGGATCTTTTAACTCATTTTTAGTATTTACATAAAACATTTAACAATTTTTTTCCTTTTTTTCCCAATATTAATCTATGAGCTAGCCTGTTTCTGACCGTTTATTTCTTGCCTATTATTTAAGGCTGGATTTTCATTCACCTACACAGTACAGGGTGTACTGTTTTAGTGAATGGTTCAGTTCAACAGTACCTTATTTCTTCAAGGTTTTGCTTGCAGGTTGGTTGACATCTATGGTGCAGCTTTCTTCTTTTAGCTGGTGCAGATCAATTTTCATTTTTCAGGCAGTAACATCTTTTGGAGCTTGCTGAAATCCATTAAGTCTGACTGTTCTTAATGGAGTCCTCAAAATAGTAGGGGGACTGAATTTGCAGACCAGTGTCCCAGAAGAAGGCACCTTCCTATATTCGCGCATCGGAAACGGCAGTTGATTTTTGGTTCCTACCCAGGCTGTACTTCCTTTTCTTGTGTTCCTCATAGCTCACATCATGGATTTAAGGGCCTAGACAGCAAGGGGAAGATTTCAGAGTTTGATCCCAGCTAGAGTGCTCGTGAATGGGGTCGTTTTTTCACCCAAGGGTCCTTTATCGTTTTTTTGTGGATTTATTTCACTTCTGAAGGTGGAATTTGCTTGAAAACGGCCAGGAATGTCTCTTTTGCCTCTTTGGGGTTAGTGACCATGTATTTAACCTCTTTGATGTAGAAGATTAACTGATTTGAATATTTCATCTCTAATTTTATTTTTTTTCTATTGGGAACCTGCAGTATGGAGATATTAGTTGTCTTGCTTGTCTTATTTGTATTGGGAGGTCTTGAACAAAGGAGATTTTATTATTATTCCAGGTGAATGTGCCTTTTTTCTTTGCTGCCAGAATGATTTTATTTACATCTTGGTAGTTTAATACTTTAATATAGACAGGTCTTGGTTTCAGTGGTGTTTGCATTTCCCTCTGGGCTCTGTGGGCTCTCTCTATTGTTATTTGCTGCATTTCTTCAGGTCTCTCTAGCAGAGAATTTATTATTTGCTTGATTGTTAGTATTAGATTGTTATGAAGTAAAGTTTCAGGTATTCCTCTGATGATGATATTGTTCCTTCGAGATCTTGCTTCCAGGTCTGTTATTTTTGCTTGTAAGTTTTGTATTTCATTGTCATGGGCATCAGTTCTTAGAGAAATAGAGTCTATTTTTATTTCATTTTCTATTATTTTGGACTCAGATTTTTCCATTCTGGATATTATTTGGATGAATGAGTCACCAAAGGTTTGAAATTGTAATAAGTCCTTTATTGCTTGTTGGATAGGTAATAAGGCAGATTTTGACTTCCAGATTAGCTGGCTGGTCTGACTTGGATTTATTTGTAGTTTTAGAGTTGTCAGTTTGTGTAGTTGTCTTTTGTCTTTTTGAAGTTGTCTTTCTCAGGTGAGGCTAGTACTGAGAATTTGGTCTTAGTTGTTGTTGTTTCCATATTATTTTCCTCTTTTGACATCTTGCTGTATAGTGTTTTACCAATCTTGCAGTCAGATGCAGGGGCCTTAGTAGCACATGGCTTAAGCTGTTATTCAGAAATCTTAGTTAATCCTGCTGTTTCTGAGATGAACCTGTCACTTTTTCTTCCTCTTTTGTTTGCTGGATGATATTAGCAGTAAATATCTACAGTTATTTCTGTATTAATTCTGCGTTGCCTTCTGGGTTTGTTTTAATCCAGGGTATATCAGAGACCTAGGTGATAGCAGTGCTCACAGAACAGTGGCCATTTTGAACCCGAGTGAAAAGTATTCTTATAATTACCTTCAAAGTGGTCAAACAATAGATCTTTAGTAATAGAACTATTGAGGATGTCCGTGTCTCCTGAAAGTTGATCAAGTGAGATGTTATGTTTGTTACTCATAACAGCTCACCACCTGTTCTAGCAACAATTTCTGTTAAGTTCTGATGATACTCCGTACCTTGTTGTACTGCATTTGGAAATCTCCAAAGCTGGGGACCTTTGGGTACTTATTTACAAGGTTCTTTTGCAGGTAGCTGTTCTCAAATTGCAACTTTTTAAAGGATAATAACTTCTTCTCAAAATCAAACAAGTATTCCTTGATGGAACCTCGAAACCCAGTACTGTTGGGGAATAGTCTTATAGGTTGGGAGGTAAACTCAAACTGATTAATATCTCCATTCTGATTGTTGATAATTGGGGTGTCCTGGGTGAATGGGAGACCAAAGCTATCACCATTGAAAAGCACACCCCCTCTTTCCACTTGTTGCATATTTCTATTAGGTGCACTCACCTCGAGGTATTGACTGACTTGTTACAGTAATAAAGTCAGGTCTGCCATAATTTTAATACAGTCCTGGCTATTGAACTCGCTGTCATTTGCTGTAGCACCCAAAGACAGACTTATCCAAGACGCAAACTGTTAACTCCACAGGAACTGTCACAAACTAACCTCCAAATTTCATCTACAACTTTTACAGAGCCTGGAGTTCATAGGTGCTCAGTTGAACACAGTAAGTCAGATAGCCTCTTTTCCTTTACGTCATGTGGGCACAGTCAAGTTTTAAGTACAGCAAATTCTTGTTCAGTCTTCTCCACCAGCCAGACTTATCCTTCAGGCTCTAGGTTCGATGGCAGCAATCATAACCTTAGTTTCAGTGGCTAGTTTTTAAATGCATGTTCTCCAATGGACACTAGCCATTCAGTGGTCTATTCTGCTTCATCCTTTGCCCATCCCGGTCAAACTCACTCAAGTCTGCAGGGATCAGCTTCATTGTTGGATTATATTGGACGAAATTTACCTAGGCCATCCTTTTATTCTGTCCTGGCCAGTCACCACCGACACCTCCCAGTTGGGGTGGGGGGACATTTCTTGGGACAGTGCAAAGCATATGGTCCCCATAAGAGACCAGTTCTCATATCAGTGTCCTAAAAATGCAATCCTACTAACGTTGCAGGCCTTTCAAGATATTCATCCTCTAGAGATCATTGCGATCGAAACGGACATGTCTGTGGTATGGTACATCAGCAAACAGGGGGACCTGATCTTTTCCCCTTTGTCAAGAGGCAATGAGAGTGTGGCAGTGGGCAATTTCCAACCATATTCTTATGGCAGTGCACTTACTGGGGAAATCCGATGTACCTGTGGGCAAACTCGGCAGGTCCATTTTGATGCCTCCCAATTGATCTCAGTCAGTTGGTGGTGGAGAGGCTTTTCTGTCATTGGGGTCAACCTTGCTATGATCTCTTTGCATCCACCCAAAACAACAAGTACAGCAGGTTCTTTTCCCTAATCCCCCTTTCAGGTGGAGTTTCTGGGAGATGCTGTAATCCATGTTTGGCCTTCTGGTCTCCTTTATGCTTAGGCACCATTGCCTCCAATTCCAAAATTCTTACAGAAAACACTTAGGCTGAAGAGCTCTTTTGTCCTAATTTCCCCCCTTTTGTCTTCACCAGGTGTGGTTCCCCCTTCCTTTGGTCTCATCTTTGATATCCTCCATGGGTACTGGACCTGAGTCCAAACCTTTTCTTGCGTCCCTCTGGGATGAAACATCCCAATATTCCACCCCCCCAAACTGACTGCATGGTTTCTCCAATTCCATTGATAGCTAAACAGCCCAAGCTTTCCTCCCCAGTCCGATGAATACCTCTATCTTCCCAGAAATGTTCACCAAGGAAGATCTACAGAAGTAAATGGAAAACATTCTAAATTTGGGCTCTTCAGAAGGAAATCCATCCTTTCACTGCTCTCAACCTGTGTTCCCAGATCTCTTATAATGCCTTCTGTGTTCAGTGGACTACCATCAGTGTGGTAAATCAAGGAAACTGGGTTTTTCCCAAGTGGGATGACAGCACATTTTTTGGCATTGAGCTTAAGGCCATGTTCTGACACCGGTTGGTCTCATTGAGGCCTTTTTGTAGGATTACAGCATCACTTGGGGAGTCAATAATAGCTCCCAACTTGCAACTGTCTGTGAACTTTGTTAGCCAGAGTCCCTTCGTGTTGGCCTGGACTTCGGAGAAGTAGATACCGAACAGGAGAGGACCCAGGACCGAACCCTGTGGGACTCCACTCGTGACTAGTCGGCAGTCTAATTTGGAGTCCACTACTTTCACAATGTGAGTTCTATCTGTGAGCCAGTTTGTAACCCACGTAGTGATGTAGGGGTTGATGCCTAGCCTAGTGAGTTTCTATGATTCCTGAGTGGGGAATGGTATCAAAGGCCTTGGGCAGATCAAGGTAGGCTGTATGAACCACCTTGCCTTCATCCACATCTCTGGTGACTGACTTGAAGAAGTCGACCACGTTGAGCAGGTATGATCTACCCTTCACAAAACCAAACTGTGTAGAATCCAAAGTTTGGAGATTCCCTATATCTTTATTAGGTACATGATAATGCGTTCCATAGCTTTGCATGTCAGACTCTTCAGGCTAATGGGGCAATAATTCCCAGGATCTGTATTCGCTCCTCCTTTGTGGAGCGGGATGACTGTAGCAGTGCGTCATTCGGTAGGGACAAAGCCTGAGGTGAGGCTGTGATTGAACAGGGCACACAGGTGAGGTGCCAGTTCACTCTGTAGTTCATATAGAACACAGCCAGGGATATTGTCAGGTCCCATAGAAGCTGTATTCTTGGCCTTGGACAGTGCTGTTTTAACCTGTGCAGCAGTAATACTGGGTGCCTGGCAATCTACTGGTATTGTGATTGGTCCTTTGGGGGGGAGAGGGGTAAAGTTAGCACTGAATCTGTCAGCCAGTATATTGGCAATTTCTGTTGGCTCTGTGTAGGAGGTGCCATTGTGCAGTAGCACAGAGCAAATCTAAGTATTGCCGTGGAGATTCTTTACATAACTATAGAAGGCCTTGTGGTAGTCTTTACTATCTGCTGCAATTCTGTTTTCATAGCTAGCTGTATAGGATTTGATGAGGGATCTCAAACTTTTGTTGAGGCTGATAAGGGAGTTTTTCCAGTCTTGAGACTTCACTTTATTCTGCATCAGTTTCCTCCTCCTGTTGTAGAGTTTGTCTGTGGCAGGGGACCACCAGATTGGCTTCCTTTGTTTTGAGGAGAATGTCTTGGTTCTGTTGGGCATGGCGAGATCTATGCATTGGTGTACACGTTCGTACAGTGCATTGGTGTATGATTCAGCAGTAATGCAACTATTCTCCATTTGCATGGGTGCAGTGCCGTTAGCCACCTCTGTTTTTAGGAGCCCAAAGTTAGCTTTGGAGAAGTTTTTCATGGTGGTTACCTTTGTGTGTGTGTGTGGGGGGGGGGGGAGTGATGTGGATTTCCAAGGTGATTAGTTTGTTGTCGGATCTAACCAGAGAGGAGCTGACTATTGGTGTAGAGCAATGGTTGCCCATATTAGTAATGACCAGGTCAAGGATGTTGCTACCTCTAGTGGGGGTAAGAACGAGCTGGTCCAGAGCATTGGAATTAATGAATTCCAGAAAGCATTGTGCAAGTGTATTGGTACACGAGTAGTTTTCCCAGTTAATGGAGGGGTAGTTGAAGTCACCCAGTATGAGAGTGTTGGGTTGGACCCTAATATTCTCCAGGGTGCTTAGGAATGTGGAGTGTGAGTCTTGGGACATGATTGGAGACCTATAGCAGGCTACGACCTGAATCGCTGTCTTACCCAGTGTTAACGCATCTGAGATGCTTCAGGTGCAGCTATGTTGGGCTACCAGTCTGGAGGTATGTGCATCCTTTATGAATATGTAAACGCCACCGCCTTTGGAGCTTTGGTCCAAGTTCTGGTGCTGAAAGGTGTTATAGCCTGGTAGTGCAGGGGTGCTTTCTGCTGCCTTGAACCAGGTCTCTGTTACAACACAAATGTCGATATTCTCCATTTTAAGGAGTGCTTCGAGCAAGTGCATTTTGAGATTTAGACTTCTAGCGTTGAGCAGCATGACTCTCAGATCGCATTTGTTTGTAGCTGTTCCGGTACTAATTTGGTCTTTGGAACACCGCCTAAAAAAGGTACTGTAGGGGTGGCAAGAGCCGTGGCCAGTATCCGGAAGCCCAGGGGTGACAGATGCAGGCCATCTCTGGCAAAGCATCGACGTCTGTCAATCATGTCATCCCAGGCAGACAGATACTGGATCCCCTTAGAATGACACCAGAAACTTATCTAATTGTTGAAATCCAATCATTTTCTGCTTGTACTTGGGGTATCATTCTGGGTGATGGTAGGCTGCTGCTCAGGGCTCGAGTCATATCGCTTGGGCTATGTAATCCAAAAGCTCCTTCACGTCACTTTTCATGTAGTCCAGGGAGGTACGTCTCGGGTCATTCACACCCACATGTACAATGACAGAGTCATATTTGTACATGTTGTTAAGGGACCTGCGTGTGTGTGTGTTATGTGGCGGATCCTGGTGCTTGACAGGCAGCTGACGGTTACCTTCTCCTTATTCAACCTAGTGAGTGGGACATCAGTGTGCCTCACTATCGAGTTACCTATGACTAGTGTGTTGGGCATGCTGTTTTGCCTTAGGGGCTTTGGTTGAGTGGCACACTGTTTAGGAGAGTTATGTGTCTCGTGATTAGTTTTGTGTTATGGTGGTCGAGTGCACTTCTGCCTTGGAGGTCTCTGCTGTTTCGGTAGATTTTTGAGAACCTCCGCAAAGGTAGGTGCGTGGTTTGTGTTTTTATATGAAGGCAGTGCTGGTGTGTATTCTGGAGGACTATGTGTTCATGTGGTGTGGTGCAAGTATTGACCTTCTCCTCTTGACCAGCTATTCCGGTCTTGGCTGGAGAGTGTGTGGCTTCCAATTTGGATATATAAGTGCATCTCTCACAAGTCTGAGTGTTGGGAGGTAAGAGGAGAGGGTGGTCGGTGTATATGAGGCAGTTGCTACATTGCCTCAGGAAGCCCAAGTTCACCAGGTTAATAGGAGAAAGCACAGGGAACTGACCTTTTCTATTTTCACAAAGACTGAGTCACTTTATTAACAAATCCATCCTTCTTACCTAAGGTAGCATCTGAATCGAATATCAAAAATTCACTTGCCTGTCTTCTTTCCTTATTTTTCTAATAAGGGAGAGTACATGCTACCTGTTTTAGATGTACATAGACAACTACATTTTTATCTCCAGAGAACAAAAGATTTCAGGAAATCGGAACAGCTGTTTTGCTTGTTTCTTACTGAACAGATTGGGATCACCAGTTTCTAATGTTACCCTGACCAAATGGATTATTGATTACATTTCTTTTGTTTATACTCAGCAAGAAGTTTCCCTATCAGTCGCCTAAAGCACATTCTACTATAACCATGGCAACATCTCCCACCTTTTGGTATAGTACTTTCAGTGATGACATTTGTACAGCAGCTACCCGGTCTAATACTCATAGCTTTATTGAAAAGCTAGATTTGACTTCCAGAAGCAGAGCTGCATTTGGTTCTGCATCTCTCCATAATATCCTTTAATGAAGCCCCCCCCCCCCAAGATTCACATAGCTGGGGAAATCTGTCCCAAACGTTGTGGAACAAATGAAACGGACATCAGATATTAAGGTTATACACTCACCATAACTATGCATCTGTGTTGTCCATTTTCATTCAACTCTTCACCCGCCTTCTCCCTTCCTTTCATCTTCTGGAGTGACCCTCTGGGTACTGTGGAACCAATTTGTTCCAAATTTGAGCCCCAACTCTGCTGTTTTTTTCCTGCTTCTTGCACTATTTTAGGATCTATAAGGCAGCAAACTCAATCTGAGGTATTGCTAGCTGACTGGGGCATTATGGTAGAGGGAGGAGCACGTGAGTTGGATCTGAAAGTCTAATGTATGAGGCCGAGTTGGATCCAAGGTTGGATCAGATACCCAAACGTTGACGAAGAATGAAAATGGACAACACAGATGCATAGTTATGGTGAGTATATAACTTTAATCTTGATAAAAATAAGACAAACAAATTAAACCATTCTGTTAGTATTGCATTCCTCCTCACGTTTAAATAACTCAGAAATAGCAAGTGCTTTATAGCTTTTATTACAACTTTGACAAGCGGATGCATATCCTCCCATTACATTTTCCTGGTCATCAGGTGATTCACTTCTATCTGTGCAGACAGTTAATTAATGCAACCTCAGACTAGGATCTTTGAGAAGACACCTTTGACAGCAGGTTACTCAGAAGTCTTTCTCCTTTACTGTACATGCAGTATTTGGCTAATTATTCTGTGATGCATGTGGAACACTCTTGACTGCCTAAGTAGTCATATGACTATGGAGGTCCTTTTCCCATCTCCTTCAGTTCTAAAGTATTTTAGCAGTTTGGAAAAACATGTTGGTGCACAAAGTCTGTTAATGGCATGTTTTTTTTTTTTTTTGCTTGTTTGTGTGTGTTAACTGGGTGACTGGGCTGGTCATTGACCCTTTTCAACTGTAACTCAAGCATAAGGGAGTAACAAATGTACAAAAATTACATATTTAGCATGCATGAAATAATAGAGGTACAGTTTACACGTTTACATGTAGAGAGCCTTCCTGGTGCTAGCATGTCATCCAGCAGTTCCAGTGATATGGTAAGCATCTCACATAACTGAAATATTGGGATTTAAAAATAAACAAAGGGATTAGGCCTATATCTAGGGAGGTCATTGTCCCCCTTTACTTAGCGCTCATTAGGCCAGTCATTGAATGTCATGCCCCCTTTGGCATGTTTATCTCTAGAGTAGTGAAACAGCTAGAATGCCCACAGAGATACCTTACTAAAAGAATACAAGGCCTAGACAACATATCCCACATGGATCAACTCAAACTCCTGTTACTTTACTCTGTATCCTACAGACTGCTAAGAAGTGACCTGCGTCTGGCATATAAGGCATCCACTGACTCAATACTGATAGTTACTGCACATCAGCAAGCCAGTTGGCATCAGAAATACTCTGTCTACGTATCTGAACCTCTTCTGTAACATCAACAGAGTGGTTTGGAGGGACAAGTATATCTCGCAGAGGATACCACTGCTCTGGAACAGACTCCCCACCGACATAAAACAAAGTTTATTTCTGTCCATATTTAAGCACAGCTTGGCCCTATGGATAGGGAACAGAAAATTTACTGCACAACTGCCCCCTGTACTAATGGGCAAAGGCAGCTCCTAAATGCTTTATCCTATGCATGGGTCCTCTCAAATTATCTGTGGTATAATCCTAGTTATTGTCATTAGGGGTAATATGTAATTATCAACCATGGAATGAGTAAGATGAGTCTATAACCAAATGGAATAGATTATTTTGAGCACAAAAAGAGAAGCTGGCTAGGCTTAAAAAGACCTGGAAGGGCCAAGAACTTACCTATGTACCAGTAATGTCAACACACTTTATAATTAAGGTTTATGTCCATTTAGAAAAAAAAAAAACATTGTTATATCTATATACTTTTTGGTCATTGGGATAACTCTTTGACTGTCCCTGGACAAACCCAGGATAGGCATATTGGTTAGAGGAGCCAATGAGAACATGATTCAGAATGCCTGTGGAATAGAAGGTTCTTGGTATATAAATAGTTTTTAATTTGTAGTGCTTAGCAAAATTATGTATGGTTGTTTATGTAGCTGAATCATAAATGTCATATACTGACGCATTCTTAAAACGGGCAACCCTCATGGAATGTGCCTTCACAACCATCCATTGAGGCTTGCTTTATTTTTAGTAGCAAAAGAAAATGTAACTGAAAGTTCAATTAGAAAGACATTGTTTGGATAATTGCACTTTTTGCCCTTGTTAAAGGGCATGAAAGCTGAAGATCTTTGAGAAGCAAAGCGGTTCTGTTTGTATAATATTAAAGTTGTCTATGGACATCCACAACAAGGAGAATATACTGTCTCAGGTTAGGATATGTATGACAGGGGACTGGGAGTTGGATTGACTAGTTAACATTCTACACCAACTTCACAAGGAAACCCTGCCCTTGTGAAAGACTATAGAGTAGATAGTGTCTGCAGTTCTGAATTACACTGGATAGAAGTAATAGATGCTAGAAATAGTTATCCAGGAAATTAATTTTAAGATCAAGTTAGCTGGTTCAAAGTGAGATGATGTCAGTTTCTCCAGGAGAAACTTGACATCTGAGGGGAAACTGGAGACTTAATGGAAGGTCTAAACTTGAAAATGCCTCTGAGAAAGGTCTTGAAAATTTTCAGTGAGGCTAAGGAAGAAACAGCCATCTTGTCGAGGTAAGCATCATTTGAAAACAGAAAAATACCCAAAGGAGGCTAAGTATTGAAGGATACCTACGGTCACACTTATGAGGAAAGTATTTTTCTCTCTCAATCACTGTAAAACGCAAATACACATGCTGTTGAAAATTTTCCTAGGTGAGTATTCCTGACTTGCTTTCAGAGGAAAAACTAACTTCCTGGAAGAGCCCCCGAAGTTGTGGCTGTTTCAGGGAATGGGAGTCCATGTTTTAAACCTGAGTAACTTGAGGAAAATGGAGAAGGTGAGAGAGTCTTTATTGGATGCAGCAGAAAAAACTCCAGAGTTGCAGTTTCCAAGTAGAGCTGATATTGTATTGTAGAAGAATGGGAATGAGTGTCTTCTTACCCATCACAGGAGTAACGAAAATGAAGTTCAATAAAACTTGCTTGGCTATAGATAAAAGGAGTCGTATTGGGAATGATGATGGAAAGAGAAGGGAAGCCTTTAGGCTAGATAGATGAGTAAGCACATCCATGCTCTGATCCTTAACATCTGTGAGAAGGAGTCAGTGTTAAATTACTGAAATTTCAAATAATCAAAAATCAAAGGAGCGAGACAACGCCGAAACAACGTAATACCAAATGTTTAGTTTCCCAAAGTTCAAACCAGCGAAACAGTAGCGGCGCATGTTCCACAATGCTCTGAGCTTCTAAATGGAGATCGCGATACAGTGAATCCTCTTCTTCACTGTAGTGCAGTCTCAGAATTGGTATATATAATTTGCAGAGGGGCTTGCTCCCCTGCAAAAATGTTGGAGAAGGTGTATTTATTTATTTTTTGAAACCGTTGCTGTTTTGAACTTCAGGACACTAACATTTGGTGTTGTACTGTTTCGGTGTTGTCGTCTCACTCGTTTGATTTTTAGTTATTTGATATTTCGGTAATGAAACCTAGACCTGTCAGCAGGGAAGAAATTGTTACATTGCATATCGGTTGAAGTTGTGCATTGATCCATTACTGGAAATCCAAGGGTGAAAATTTCTTGGTTGATATGAAGAGGGAAAGTAAGAGAAACTGATGTCTGTTTCCTTGCACGATGGTTCCTTGGAAATCGCTTGCTCTTGTTGGGGTGAAACCTGGGATTACTCGAGTACACAATGCGCAGTTTGGGGAGTTTCTCATTTCCCTAGTATTATGGGACTGTAGATTTTGTATATATAATCTTGGGTAGCTTTTACTGGATGTGGGGGGGTACGGGGGGGGCTTGCCCCCCTGGAAAAAAATGCTTTATACCTGTGTCATTGCACTGAATGCCACAGACCTGCTTTGATGAGTTATGATAAAGTGATTTCTGATGGATTTCATTCCAACAGTTATTGGAACAGTGAGAAACCATGGCAGATGGCGGGGAGAGAAAAAAAGGACCTGCTCAAGTTATCTGTTAGAGAATTATCTGTTCAGAACCCTTTCCAGTGGAACATTCCTTTCCTGCATAGGGGAATAGAGACCATCCCTCCTTGTTTGGTGAAATACTATACCATTAACATAGCGGACTAGCTTAAGATTTGACCTCTAGTCAACAGGTATGCAAATATCTGCAAGACTAGTTTGACTGCTGTGATGTCCAACTGGTTTACTTGCCTCAGGGTCTTTGGTTGCAGACGTGCCTTGAATCAAATAGGTGGAAAACTGACTTTTTTCAAACTAAAATTGATACATCAGTGGTAGTCATGGCTAGTAGACAAACAAAAAATATGATATTAGTGTCTTGCCAACTGACCAGCAGAGGATGGTGACAAGCTTGAATCAAGAAAAATGTTGTCTTGGGGAGCCTATATTTTGAGACCACTGGATTTGTGAGCAAACTGCGTGGTTCTCAAGGGAAAATGAGTATGGGAGGAATCCATGGCTTCTTGATCCTTGGTTCTTTGCATATCATTTGCTCACTCTTACTGGAGTGACATGAGTTGAAAGTACAACTACAAATGGTTAAAACTTTCTCAGATGATAAAATATAACATTTGGTCTTGATGCATGTACAAAAGCAACATTTAAAACAGGAAAAGGAGTCTGAATAGAGAAATGATAAAATCTGCAAGAAAAGAAGAGTGAGTGGTATTGCTGGAATTGAATTCATCCTCAAGTCTTGGTAAGTACCTTCATGTGGTGGATCCTTTTTTTACAAAAGTCTTATCAAAACGATCTTGATATATAGACTTTATTTTATATAGCATATATCATGGACAGAGGTAGGTTAGAAATAAGACAGCTGGGTGCACAAGTCGTAGTATGGAAAAGTGCCCAATCCTGGTATGGGCACTGGTGTCGGGACTGAAACAAATGACAGTGCAAAATCTTCAAGACACAGAAACATTCTCAAAATGGAGTTAGGAAAGAATGAGGAAAAGGATGGCCCTCCTGTTGTAGAAGAAAGTAGTGGTCCACAAAAAATGATGGGCCTAAAAATAGCCTTAAAGATGATGGAGAAACTATGTGTTACTATTATGCAAGAATTCCAGAATTTCCAGATAGAAGATGTGCAAAAAGATTGAGAGGAAATTAAAACACTTGCACAAGAAATTTTGTCAGAAGCAAATATATCTTCATTAGTACAACAGTTCCATGAAAAATATTACCTAGACAAACTTTGGGCCTCTTTGAAAAGGAAGCAGCAGAAGTATGAAAATGTGAAGTACAAAAACCTAGAGATTTTTGAAAGGTGATAAAAAGAAACCGTGACATGGTAAAGAAAAGGAACTGATGTTGTCTTTCGGCTTTTCCCTGTTAGGGGTGGTCACAGCGGAACTCCGGTCCGCTAATGATTGGCAGTAGATTTTCACGAACGCCAAGGTGCCAGCTCAACATTCAACCTTCAACAAAGGCACACCCATTTACACATGTCTTTCAAACGCCCACCCAACTGTGGGGAGGACATGAGAGACTACACAAAAGGCACTTCCCGCACTCCAGCCGAGAATCGAACGGGAGAACCTCAAAGAAAAGGAACTGATACAATGCAATATTTATGCAAAGGAGCAATCCAAGCTAATCGGTACAAAAAAGCAGCTCCAAAGATACTTGAAATGCAGACAAAGGCACCCAGATATGGAACATTTCAAAATATAAAAAAGATCACAAAGGGGGAACGTAGAATAGAACATAGTATAGTAGAAGTTAAACAGATAGAAGGTGAAGTTGTAGAATACCCTGTGACATGAAGGAGTTAGTGTAGAAAGTCTAACACAAATTATGTTACAGCATGCTGGAGCAATGAGTCCCCAAATTAAGGCGAAACAGATGGAGTGGGAGACATCTGATGAAATCTCCACATGGGAAAGAAAAGAGAGATTTAATGCGGTGCAACATTTATGCAAAAGATAAAGCAAAATGAATAAAGAAAAATAGCACCAAAGATATCAGTAGAGGCAAAGGCATTTGGATATGGAAAATTTCACAATACAAAAAAATGGGAAAACGAGAGTTGATTAGTATGGAGAAGTTAAAGAAATAGAAACTGAAGTTATAGATTACCTGCAAAGTGAAGGGTTTAGTGTAGTATATCTAACTCTGGTTACATCACAGCATGGTGGAATAATAAGTCCTCAAATTAAGGAGAAGTAGGTGGAACAGGAGGCATCTGATCACTTGCTCCACGTAAAGATGTTATGGAACCTTCAGTAGAAAGGTAGTACAAAGCTTCAGGTGGCGTTGCACAACAAGGGATGTAACAAGAAACTGTCAACTTTGACTCTGTCAGTGTTGTGGAGTGATAGCCCAGTGAGTTTCCGTATGAAATAGCAATGGGTAACACAGGATGCAACTGAAAAGAGTATGTCACAGGTGCTTCAACAAGTTTTTAATTTAAGGGTGTGCACACTTATGCAACCAGCTTATTGTACATTATTTTTATATTTTTCCCCCTAACAGATTTGTGTTTTTCAATTGAATTGTACAGGTTATAGGTCACATTAAAGGTGGGAAAAGTTTTGAAATGATTGATTGTGATTTTTTTTATATCACAAAAAACTGGCATTTTAACAGGGGTGTGTAAACTTTTTATATCCACTGTAGGCTTGCATATGTATATAAAGAACAGAGATATTTTCTGTGCTGGGTGCCAAATCAGAAGAAAGGCATGACATTTTTGTCTCAAATCACTTTATTTAATTCTAGGACAATTTTATTTACATTCTACACTGCCTTAACGGGTTTAATGACCAGAATGAACATACACAGAAAAATCTTCATTTACCTCTCTTTGTATAACAATAAGTGCCATCAGTAGGATGTCCATTAATATAAAACAAAAGTGGTCATGCAATTCATAGCCAACCTGGTCCAGGACGGGCTTTGCTAGGACCATTCTCCAGTGGTTCCTGTAGTCTTAGTAATTGCCCTCCTCCCTTTTTATTTTCCTGACTAAGCTATGGTTATCTACCCATATAGCTTAGGCTACTGAAACAGTAGATTATATATTGACCATAGTACAGTCATGCAAGTTGACTTACTATGACAGTAGATCTTCTAATAGATCACAGTTGGCAGTAACCATCCTTCCTTCCAGTCACCTTTTCTTTTTGCTTGTGTTCTTTTTCTTGTTACCAGGGTAATTGTTTTTCTTCCTTTTTTGTATATAGTGTATTGCTGGCTTTGTTTCCTAGCACAGGTTTTCAGGCTGTTGCTTCTCTCCTAGGCAAAAAAATGCTATGAAGCCTTTTGTGCTCCAGCTACCTTTTTTATGGAGCTCCATGTGAGCTTCTGGCAGTTGGAGTACATGGAATTTTCCAAAGCTTTAATACGCTGGCCAGAGCATGGATAAGACCCATTTAACCTGGGCTACTGAAACGGTGATTTTTAGAAAATCAGCATAGGTTCATAGGTAGGTACTTGGGTATCTGCCCAAATGCATTTATAAGCCTAGCCAGAATGTGTTGGCTTTCTCCGCCCCCTTAGATAGTTCCCTGTGCCTCTGTCCAGCAGAGCCACTGAAGTGATCCCTGGGGTAAACTTTCTGTTTCCCATCCACTAGTCAAGATTTCTCTTGAGTGTTAGCGAGGAGCTCTGCCTAATGTAGATTGGAATCTTGTTCCAAAGCATGGGAAGTCTCTGGGACAGGAATCTATCCCTCCAGCACGTCCTGTTTATTGTTGTGGTGAGGTTTAGATCCCCTAGAGCATGTGGCTCGAGGGGATAAGGTTTTCTTTAGTTGGAGCATGTCCATCAATTCTGAGTTGGACATGGCCTTGTATGTCAGGCAGAGATCACCTTTGAGTAGGTGATATGCAACCTAGTACAGCTGGAGTTTCTTCAGTCGAGCTTCATAGGGCATCTGTTTGAGGCCAGTGATCGTCTTGGTGAGGTACTTGTGTGGTCTTTCCAGCTGTTGCAGGTGTCTTGTAAGGTACATCCCAAATGGGGCATTGTACTCTATGATGGGTCTGATGAGTCATGAGTAGAGGGGCACAATGACCTCTTTTGATCTGGATGTGAACCTTTTTGTGATTAGGTGGCCACATAGAAGGATTTTCTAACCACTTTGGCAATGTGATTATCAAAGGAGAGATTACGGTCTACTTGGGTCCCCAGATCCCTTATTACGTTTTCCATATTTAGGGGACTACCAGCTATGTGGTAGTTTGTGGGTACTTTGTTTTTTTCCAAAGGGGATGTCTATGCACTTTTTGGCATTTAGCTTGAGGCCGTGATTTTGACACCATATATCTGTCACAGTAAGACCCTTTTGGAGGATGTCTGTGTCAGCCAGAGAGTCAGTTATAGCCCCTAGTTTGCAGTCATCTGCGAAATTGGTCAGTCATAGTCCTCCTGTGCTTGCCTGTACATCTGAGAAGTATATGCCGAACAGGAGGGGTCCTAGTAACCGGTTTAGAGTCTGACCTAGCTCCTATAACTCTCACCATGTGGGTTCTGTCCGTAAGCCAATTGGCAACCCATCTTGTAACGTAGGGGTTTATGTTCAGGCAGGTGAGGTTGTCTATAATACCATAATGAGGAGTGGTGTCGAAGGCCTTTGCGAGGTCTAGGTAGGTTGTGTGTACCACCTTTCCCTCATCTGTAACCTTGGTAACTGTCTCAAGGAAGTCCACCAGGTTTAGGTGGCATGATCTGCCCTTAAAGCTGAACAGGGTAGGGTCCAGTGTTTGGAGGTTCCCAGTGTCTCTGTTAATGAGTTCCATGATGATGCGCTCCATAGCCTTGCAGACCAGGCTAATCAGGCTTGTAGGGCGATAGTTCCTGGGGTCTCTTGTGGCTCCACTTTTGTGGAGCGGAATAACCGTTGCTGTGTGCCACTCTATGGGTACGTAGCCTGTGGGGAGGCCGAGTTTGAACGGTGTGTTTAGGTGAGGGGTTAGTTCGTCTTTGAGCTTGTGTAGGACGTAGCCTGGGACACCGTCCGGTCCCATTGATACTGTGTTTTTTGGCTTTGCAGAGGGCTGTTTTAACTTGAGTGCCTGTGATTTCAAGGGCCTACATTCTTCTGGTATGGTTATGGGTACTTTAGGGGTGAGAGGGGGGGGTGAAGTTTGCACTGAACCTGTCTGCCAGGATGTTGGCGATATCGGTTGGTTCAGTGTATTTTGTGCCATTCTGCACTAACTCCGAGCAGATCTGAGCATTGCCACTTAGATTCTTGACATAGCTAAAGAATGCCTTGTGGTTATCTTTGGAGTCCTTGGCAATTTTTCTTTCGAAGCTTGCCTTGGATGATTTTATGGGGGATCATAGTTTCTTGCTGATACTGATCAGGGATGTCTTCCCTTCTTGGGATTTTACTCTTTTCTGTACTAGTCCCCTCCTATTGTATAGCTTGTTTATGGCAGGGGTCCACCAGACTGGTTTCCTTTTCTTGGAGGAGTGAGTCTTGGTTTTGCTTGGGATAGCACGATCCATGCATTCTTCTAGGTGCCCATAGAATGCATTAGTAAAGGATTTTGCAGCTTGGACAGTGTTATCCTTTAGCATGAGGGCTTTGAAACATTCCACCTCAGTCATAAGTAACGTGAAGTTTGCTTTTGAAAATTTTTTTGCGGTGGTTTCCTTATGCGGGGGTGGGGGTGGAATGTGGATATCCAAAGTGATTTGTTTAGGGTCAGATCTAACAAGCGAGGGGTTGCCATCCGGTGAGGAACACCATTCTCCCATGTTGGTGATGACCAGGTCCAATATGTTGTCACCTCTGATGGGAGTGTTGACCAGTTGATCCAGGGCGTTTGAGTTTATAAATTCTAGGAAATGTTGGGCAAGTGAGTTAGTACTTGATTAGTTCTCCCAGTTAATGTTTGGGTAATTGAAATCCACCAATATTAGGGTGTTTGGTAGGACCTTTGTTTCCCACTGTTTCCAGAAATGCGGAATGGGGGTCCTGGGACATGGTGGGTGATCTGTAGCAAGCTACAATTTGAATTGTAGTTTTGCCCATTGTTAGTTGCATGTGGATGATCTCTGAAGCATCTTGCTGTGCCACTAACTTGGAGGTGTGGGTATCCTTGATGAATATGGATACGCACCCACCTTTTGTATTTTGGTCCGGGTTCTTTGGCCGAGATGTATGGTATGAGTTGTAGCCTGGTAGTGCTGGGGTGCTCTCTGGAGCCTTAAACCAGGATGTTCTTCATCTCACATTGCTGCAGTCCTTACACTCGGGTAGTCCGCTGTCCTCGGTCGGCCCGAATATCAAAGTATAAGGCTGACGTCGGTCAAGGCGCATTTGACTGACATCAGGACGTCAGGGTACAAATGCGCATGACCGACGTCATATCCTCAGTCTTTTTTGCCGCATGGTCCGATGCAGAAGCAGCATTGCAAGTGCCGGTTGGCGTTCTGAAATTTTTCGATTTCGGAGTTTCAGACCGAGTCAAAGTTGGCTAAGTACCCGTTGGGAATATTTTAGTTTTTCTTGCCTCAGTGGTTTACTGGATGTCAGAAAAGTGAATAATTGTATTTCTTGTGGGAAACAGATACCGCATAGAGACTATCATACTTTGTGTATTCCTTGTTTAGGGCCTGAGCACGACGTTGTTGGGTGTCGCTCTTGTGCTAGATTCAATAAGCGCACTATAAAGAGAAGGTTGGATTGTGCCAGGTTAGTCTTCGGGAAGCGGTGCAATTATAAAATGCCGTTGGATGCTCCGACGCCCGCTTCTTCGAAGAAGCGCAAGGACAAAGCAGTTAAGCCTAGGCTAGAAGAACCGTCCGGACCGGACGCCGGTTCTTTAGAGGTGTCGGTGGAGCCGGTGGTTCCACCGGAGGTTTCTTTGGGTTCCCAGGGAGAGACTTTGTTGTTGCAGGATGTGGCCTCTCAGGAGGCAGGTCAGGCTGAAGGGGCTTCTCAGGTTACTATACTCCCCTCCCTTCCTAGGGTGGTTAGGCCCTCTCCTTCTGTTCCCAAGGCTTCTCCCAGAGGCAGGCCAGGTTTAGCTTCAGTTGGTGTCACCCCTAGTTCTTCAGGAACTGTGCCCAAGAAGCATATGCTTAAAATGGCAGAAGATTTGATTACTTTGATTAGGGGTTCTTTGCCCCCTCCTGATAAGAGACCTAGGGTGGAGCTTGAGCTAGGGAGTTTTGAGCAGGCTTCGGATGTTTCAGAGTCTTCGGCTGAAGACTTGCAGGAGTATTCTCCTTATTCTGATTCTGATGTGGATGATTCTACTCCTTCTGCTTCTCCTCCTGAGGATTTTTCTTTTTCAGAAACTCTTCATTCCATGAGGGAGCATTTTCAGTGGGAAGGTCAGGACTTCTCTGATTCCAGGAAAAGGCTTAGGGAATTTTTGTTTTTACCCCAGCATAGGCCTTTGGCTATACCTCCTGTTTTGGATGTGGTGGAAGATGTTTTACAGAGGCTTCTCTTAATCCTGATTCTTTGCCTCCTGCTCCTGTTAAACCGGATAGGTATTACAGGGTGCCTGAAGCTCATAAGTATCTTAAGAGTCCTAGGGCAGACCCAGAAACTGTTAGTCAGGGGCCTAAAGGTGTTAAGGCTTCTGTTGTCAAGAATCCGGTTCCTACAGATAAAGAGGCCAGGGCTTTGGATAGATGGGGGAAGAAAGTTTATACTTCTTCCACTCTAGCTATGAGGGCTTTGAATTGCCAGTTCCACATGTTGAAATACCAAAACTATCTCCTTTCACAATTGAAGTCTAAGGTTGATGCTCTGGCGGAAGGTATTGATTGTAAAGAGTTACAAGATTTAGTACATGTTTCTGAACAGGTGGGTAAGCATTCTTTGCAATGTGGTTTTGATGCTGTACAGGCCTCGTCTAGGGTGGCTGCCACTGGGTCAGTTCTTCGCAGGCACGCCTGGCTGAAGGATCAGAATTTATCTGACCATGTTAAAACAAGGATTTTAGATGCTCCTTTACAATCGGATGTGTTGTTTGGTTCTCCTGTTGAGGCAGTTTTAAAGAAAATGGAAGACAAGGCTAAGTCTATGCAGACTGTTAAAGATTTTTTGCAGGTTCAGCCTCCAAAGTTTAGTAGAAATTGGCCTGCTAAGGGGTGGACGATCCTTCTTATGATTCCCAGTCTAGGGGTAGATCTAGACGTGGTAGGGGCAGAGCTCAGGGCTCTTTCAGGCCTAGAACAGGGAGTTCTCCTGCACAGTCTTCAGGTGAGGGCAGGGGTCAGTCCTTTCGTAAACAGACCCAATGACCTACCTTTTCAGCTGCCAGAGCCTTCTCGTCTGGCAGCACCTTTGGGAGGAAGGTTGGCACTTTTCAAAGAAAATTGGAGTTTAATTACCCAAGACAGATGGGTATTGGATATCATACACCACGGTTACAGGTTTTATTTCCATACCTTGCCTCCTTTCAAAGGCATGCCAGACGTTCCTCCTCAACAAAGAATAGAGGCTCACAAGCAAATTTCTCTGTTACTCCAAATAGGGGCCATTCAGCCGGTCCCTATGCCAGAAGTGGGCCTAGGATTTTATTCTCGCCTGTTCCTAGTACCAAAGAAAGGGAACACGTGGAGACCAATTTTGGACTTATCTATCCTCAACACTTATCTGGACATTCCCAAGTTCAAAATGTTGACGTTACAGCAGCTTTTACCTCTGCTGGGCAAAGATCATTGGATGGTAACTTTGGATCTCAAGGAGGCTTATCTTCATGTTCCTATCAGACTGAGTTGCAGGAAGTATCTGCGTTTGAGCTGGGACTTCTCATTATTAGTTCTCTGCATTGCCCTTTGGCTTATCTACTGCGCCCAGAGTGTTCATGAAAGTTCTGGCTACAGTGATAGCTTTCCTCAGGTTAAAAGGAATACAGATCTATCCTTATTTGGACGATTGCCTGATTCTGGCTCAAGGAAGGGACGAGCTTATTCATCATTTGGATTATGTGATAGCAGTGCTAAGATGCCTGGGGTATTCTGTGAACGAAATAAAGTCCAGTCTAGTACCCTCTCAGGACATGTGCTTTCTGGGTGTGAGACTGAATACAGCATCCCAGATGGCCTTTTTGACCCCGGACAAACAAAAGAATCTTTCCCTTTACTTTCATCAGTTGTCTCATCAGTCCAGGCTGACTGCAAGGACAGTCCTTCAAGCCTTGGGGTTCATGGCATCTTGTATTCTGGTGCTTCCCAATGCCAAACTGCATATGAGGAAGCTACAATGGTATCTCAAAATGTATGGACACAGCACTGCCAGGATTTGGACACTGTCATTCAAATAATACCTTGCATTCAAAAGGAATTGTTGTGGTGGGCTCAGGAATGTCACCTAAACAAGGGACTCTCTGTGACCCGCCAGAGGCGAGTCAGATTCTAACGACAGATGCCTCAGACAAAGCTTGGGGAGCTCATCTGAATGGAAAGTGGATACAAGACAAGTGGCCTGCCAGACTACAACATCTACATATCAACTTGAAAGAGATGTTAGCAGTCCAGTTTGCATTAATAGCTTTCAAGGATTTACTTCTTCCAGGGCAGGTGTTGATTCTAACAGACAACACAACTGTCATGTGGTACATCAACAAGCAAGGCGGAACACATTCTTATCCTCTATGCAGGCAAGCAATGATTTTGTGGGAGACTGCTCTCAGTTTACAGCTAAATCTTCAGGCAAGGTTTCTGCCGAGCACAGAACTCCTTAGCAGATGTGTTGAGCAGACAAATTGTGGATCCCCACGAGTGGAAATTGGATCCTCTTGTATTTCAGAAATTGACAGTGTCATGGGGAACTCCAGACATAGATCTGTTCGCTTCTCCACTAAACCACCAGCTGCCAAAGTTTTGCACAAAAAGGTTTCATCCCACAGCTTGGAAAGTGGATGCTCTTTCTTTCAATTGGAGCAATCTTCATGTGTATGCCTTTCCGCCTCTGCCTCTCCTCCCAAAGGTACTACTGAAGGCCAGACAAGACAAGCCAAGGATGATTTTGATAGCTCCAGATTGGCCTCGACAGCATTGGTACCCATTATTGAGAAGCCTGGTACGGAAGCCTCCATGGCCTTTGCCTTCGATTCCACACCTGTTGTCTCAGGAGGACAGTCATTTGCTCAATGTCAAGCTTCACTCTCTGCACCTAACAGCCTGGCATATTCTGTTTTGAACCATAGTGGGCCTTCACTTCCACAGCAAGTTTTGAATGTTATTTTGGAAGCTAGAAGGCCTAGTACAAGGAAAGTGTACGCAGATAAATGGAAGAGATTTTTATTTTGGAGTGCAGCAAAAGATTTTGATGTTTCTGAGCCTAATTTAAGTGTGGCTCTTCAATATCTTACTGAGTTACTGGACAAAGGTTTGTCCTTCTCTTCTATTAAGGTTCATGCTGCAGCAATTTTGGCTCACTATGATTGTGACCCACCATTGTTTTCTCATCCTTTGTTCAAGCAATTTCTTAGAGGGGCAAAGAATATAAGACCCCCAAGAAGAGCTCCTACTCCTGCTTGGGATCTAAATTTTGTGTTGGAGAAACTCACTCTACAACCTTTTGAGCCTGCAGCCACTACTGAATTAAAGTTTTTATCATGGAAGACTGCTTTTTTGTTGGCTATTACCTCTGCAAGAAGGGTTTCTGAGTTGCAGGCCCTTATGGCGGTTGAGCCTTTCTTAATTTTCCATAAGGATAGGGTATCTTTACGTACTAATCCTTCCTTTATGCCTAAAGTGGTTTCTAGTGTGGCTTTAAACCAAACTATTCATTTGCCTACTTTTTATGCAAATCCCCAAAATAAAGGGGAAAAGATTTTGCACACTTTAGATGTACACAGGCAGTTGTGATATTATTTGGACAGAACTAAAGGGTTCAGGCAGTCTCAGCAGTTATTTGTTTCTTTTGCTTTGAGTTCTCAGGGCAAGCCTGTGTCAAAACAAACTATTTCTAAGTGGATTGGGTTTTGCATTGCTTTCTGTTATTCCCATCATGGTAAGGAGATTCCAGCTGGGATTAGGCCTCATTCCACTAGGGCTACTGCCACTTCGACAGCTTTTTTGAGAGGGGTGGCAACTCAGGATATTTTGGAGGCAGCTACTTGGAGTTCAGTGCATACTTTCTCTAGGCATTATCACCTACCACTTTACTCTAAATCCAGGGCTGGTTTTGCCACTGCTGTTTTGCAGGGCATTCTGGCAGCTCCTGCTTCCTTATAGTTTGGCCATCCTCCCTTACCTCTGCTTTGGGATTCTACCCAAGTGTAAGGACTGCAGCAATGTGAGATGAAGAACATAGTACAGTTTTGTACCTACCATAAATGTAGATGTTCGAAGATCCACATTGCTGCAGTCCAATTTACCTCCCTCCTTCCCTCTGTAGTTAGAGGTTGTGTGGGTTGGGTTGTCAATAGGGTGTATATTGTATATATTGTACATATTTTTAGTGCTAGCATGGTTGGTTGTTTGTTTGCTGTCTTTTGGTTTTGACCTTTATTTTTAGGGTCTTCTGACATCTGGGGCAAGAAAAGACTGAGGATATGACGTCGGTCATGCGCATTTGTACCCTGACGTCCTGATGTCAGTCAAATGCGCCTTGACCGACGTCAGCCTTATACTTTGATATTCGGGCCGACCGAGGACAGCGGACTACCCGAGTGTAAGGACTGCAGCAATGTGGATCTTCGAACATCTACATTTATGGTAGGTACAAAACTACTTTTCTGTTACTGCACATATGTCGATGTTCTCCATATTGAGGAGTGCCTCGAGTGCGTGCATTTTGAGGTTTAGGCTTCTGGCATTGAGTAGCATTACCCTCAGTTTTTTGTTACTTGTGCTGTTTACGGCGGTGGGTTTCTATTTTGAGCCTTGCCTAAAAAAGGCACTATGAGGGTGGCAAGAGCCTTGGTCAGTATTCGAAAGCCTAATGGTGACAGGTGCAAATCGTCACTAGCAAAGCAGAGTGGCTTGTTGAGCATGTCATCCCAGGCGGACAGACACTGGATCCCCTTTGAATGACACCAGAAACCTAGCCAATTGTTGAAATTGATAATTTTTTCTTTATACCGTGGTGGTATTCTTGTTGAGGGCAGGATGCTACTCAAGGTCAGGGTCATACCGGCATGGGCTACGTGATCAGAGAGTTATTCCATGTCTCTCTTCATGAAATCCAGGGAGGTACGGCTAAGGTAATTCACACCAGCAAGGACAATGACAGAGTCATATTTGTAGTTGTTCTGGAGTGACCTGAGTGCTTGTATTATGTGGCGGATCCTGGCACCCGACAGGCAACTAACAGTAACCTTCTCCTTATTCAGCCTAGTGAGTGGGACGTCAGTGTTCCTGACTATTACTAGTATGTTGGGTATGTTATTTTGCCTTAAGGGCTGTGATTGCGTGGCACTCTGGTTTTGTGAAGTATGTGTTTCATGGTTTGTGTTGGGGGGGGGGTGGAGGTTGCTTGGATGTCTGCTTTGGAGGTCTCTGTTGCTTTTGCAGATTTTTATTTAGAGCCTCCGAGTATGTGTTTGTGTGTTTTTTGCCGGTGATGGTTTAATGGGTCTGTGTGAGACTGGTGGTGTGATACAGGTATTTCCCTTCTCTTCTTGACTGTCTGATCCAGTCTTGGGTTGAGAGAGCTTAGCCTCCAGTTTGGCTGTATAATTGCATCTCTTGCATATATTAGTGTTTGGTGGTAGGAGGAGAGGGTTGTCTGTGTACGTGAGACAGTTGTAACATTGCCTCAAAATGCCCAGATTCACCAGTATGACTGGAGAGTACACCTGAAACTGCCCTTTGGACATGCCTTTATAGGCACAGTCAACTGTTTTACTGAATGGCTGGTTAGGTCGAATAGAGAGCCTTGTCCTTCTGTACAGTATAGGGGGGGGTCTAGTGCTAGGGTTTATAAGTGCTTGCTATGAGTTTTGAGCAAGTGCCAGGCTGAGAAATGAATGGCTTGAGTGCTCAAGTTGAACGTTTGTCTAGTTTCAAGGGAAAAATTGAAGAGGAGACTTTGTGGAGCCAGGAATAGTTATACCCTAGTTACGGCGCTGCCTGGCATGCAAAACCGGGCAAATGCGGTTTTTATAGCAGGGAAATGAAGGAGATGGAAATTAGCCCAAAATGTCCAATAAGCTACTAATTTCTGGACTGAAACCACTCCTCCAGGGACAGATAGGCTGCTCAAAGCTCCCCTCTCTCACAGGTGAACAGAGAAACTTCCTTCTATCCAAGTAAGGTATAGGCAAACAGAGATTTGTAACACAGCCCTGAATTCAGCACTAACCTGAAAACTTGACTATACTAGCTTAGAAAGGCGGGAAACAAGTATATTTTTTTTCGTTTTTTTTTTTCCAGAAAATAAAGCAGATAAAATCAAAAAACACTTTAAATGCACAGAAAAGGATACTTATTGTTATATATCTCAGATCAGAGTTGTAGTCAATGCCCCAGTAATAAAGTAGGAAGAAACACAAATACAGTAAAAGCAGATGAATAAAGTGCAATTTATATATATATATATATATATATATATATATATATATATATATATATATATATATATATATATATATATATATAAAACGAACAAACTGATTTAAACAAGTTACCCAATTAACCAAAAAAAAAGCTCAAAACTGAGCCCTGCTCCAGCAGTCTTCAATCAGACAAGTTCTAACTGCACACTTCTGCTACTAGGGTGCAGGGGAATCTTCTCCAAAAAAAAGATCAGTGCTCAAGTTATACAAACAAAGCTTGATTCAGCAGGCCTGAATGTGGTCTATGCTAGAGCAACAAGGCACACCAATTTCAGAAAGAAACAGTTCAAATAAGCAAGGCACAGTTATGGTAAGTTTGCTTTCAACAGTGTGTTTGGAACAAGCCAATTTTCAGCAGAGGCCCGTGGAGAAATGCCCAGATGCATGTCTTTTTTTTAATGTGGGAGGAAACCCACATGAATGCAGGGGGGATGTGCAGACTCTGCACAGAAGGCACTCCAGCCAATAATCGAACTGTAGAACCTCTTGCTGTGAGGCAACACCACCACCACTGCAGCACTGCGCTGTCCAATGTATTTACAATGTATGTAAAGTATTTTTTTTTTTTTATAAATGTAAAAAATCAAGATGCTTTTTCTGGATGTGCCCATGTTCTATATATAGTAGTGCTGCCCCAGTATTAGCAGTACTGCAGAATAATGGGTCTTCCAGGGGCTTGAGGCTCTAAAGCATCTCATCATCATTGTGCCTCTAGGGCATTCTGCTGTTCTCTGGTAATGCCTTCCTTGTTGAGTGTTGTTACTTCATTGAGACATTGTAAACAGTAAAACAAAATATAACTGAAGTGTTAATTTGCTGCTAGAGAGAAAATCCTTAAGCTGTTTTAATCTGTCTTTCTATGGTTTATAGGTGCGGTACAGTAGACTAGAGGTGGGCAAGACGTTTGAGGCTACAGCCAGGAAGAATGGAGAAGCAAGATGTAAGAATTATCAGAAAAGGAGAAGAAGATGAAATGGTAAGGAATTAATCTTTTTACTGAGTTAAGTGGTGTATTTAAATTTTGCTGGTAGTAGGCAGTGTATATATCCTGTTACCCCATGTGATACTTGGGTACATAAGTAAGTACTAGGCAGTCAATCTGCAGACCATTTCAAACCTCTTATTCAGAATTTCCCTTTAGCCTCAAGGGAGGGCAAGACAAGATACACCAAGAGAGAATTTCAGGCTGCCCATCCAGTTATCTATGTTTATCATGAAGTTGGCAAGGGTGCTACTCAGCTTGACATGTAGTGGAAGTTTGTTCTAGAAGTCCGTGGTATGTTGGGAATCTATCATGCCAGCATGTGTTATTTATCTGCTGATGAGTTATTAGTTCCTTTAGCCAAGTATTTGATGTACCGTAGATGTTCTTTGTGTTTCACTGTTGCAGTCATTATGGACGCCATTTCGCACTGCGAAGGGCTGTCTTTGAAATGTCTAGCTACAAATTCTGCTCTACGTTGGATGGTCCTACCATTAAAGAGAGCGCAGAACCAAAATCCGGGGACATCGTGGTCTGGGCCTTAACAGGTTACATGCAGGCTATGGAAGTCTTTGTGTGGTATTTGTTTTCCACAGCAGACACAATTATTTACTTTTTCGGACATAGGTTAGTGCAAGAAAAAGATCCCTAATGGGGTACTTAGCTTTAGTCATTTTCTACTTCACTTTGGCAGTGGCCGACCAACACACAGAAAAACTGCTTCTGGCTCCATGGCAGGAAAGACTGCTATAATGGCGTCAGCTGCCATGCTTTATACCACTGATGACCTGATGTCAGTTCCTGGCAACCTGCAGCCGATGCAGGACGGACAATCTTTACTCTGGTATTTGGGTAAGCCGAGGACTACCCAGCAGGGATAACCCAGAAGTGATGGCTGCAACAGTGAATATACTCGAACATCTATATTTATGGTAAGTGTACACAACTGTACTTTCTGTGAAGGAATAGGAGGGCAAATAGTAATGGATCTTCTTTGGCACGAAAGGCTAGTTATAGCTGTCCATGGAAGAGTCTTTAAGAGACTTACTACAGAAAATAGGCAGGTAGTCTCTACTGATAACTAAAATTTTCGAGGCCACTAATGTTTTTACTTATGAATCTCTGATGTCCCTCAAGTTGTTTGATATGTTTAGACAAATATGTGCCAAAAGAAGAGTTATATTCAGTAATGGGTCTCATAAGATATGAGTAAAGTGGAATTGAGACGACTTTAGATCTAGT
>NC_056734.1:485869636-485897136 GCF_019279795.1 Protopterus annectens
TTTAAAAGGTTTAGCACAATGTAGACTGATGCATTTTAGGGAGTTTAGTCCTATTTACTGTGTGGGAACATAGTTTATATTTTCTATTGTTCCTACTTTTGCCAGCCCTTAATAGTGTCATGTTATTGTTTTGCTTGATTGTTTTTCCTTTGACTTAATGGAGCCTGATGGATTTTGCAAAATAAGAGAATTGTGAAGGGAACAGGCGTCTCTCAATCCAGGCTTAAACTTCTCCCTTCAGACCCCAGTTCACTCAGTCCTGACAGACTTGTCAGATTTTGCATGGGGAACAATGTACATGGGAGTTCAATTGCAAGGCTAATTGAGTCCTTCAGAAACTGCAAAGCATGTAAACATCAAAGAAATGTTAGCAGCGATTCAGACCTCAAGTTCTTCACCACTTGGTCCTCTTTTATTGATCATAGATGACACCCCAGTCATTTGGTACCTGAATAAACAAGGAGGTACATGGTCATGTTGTCTTTGCTGGTTGGTAAAGATGGCCTATGAGCTAGCCTTGCAGTATTCTGTGATGCTTGAGACCTCATTCATCTCATCAGACTGAAACATAGTGGCAGACAGCAGATCTCTAATGGATGCTTCTGAGTGGAAACTCACTACAGAGGTTTGCCTGGATTTGGTTCAGATGTGGTGAACACTTTGAATAGTTCTGTCCGCTTCCTTTCAAAACAGACAATTGGAAAAATTATGTTTGAGATATCCTTGCAGCCATTCCTGGAGTATAGAAGCATTTTCGTTCCCTTGGACAAGAATATTCCTTTTATGCATTTCCACACTTTCCACCGATACCCAAGGTACTTCTGAACATTTGTAAAGAAATATATATGCACATATATTTCTCTTCAGCTGTAGTCTAGCGTAGTTTATTAAGTAAAGGTTTGGTAGTTAGCTTTGTAAGAGTTAAGACCTTTACTTACTATTTTTTCAATACATAGTGTAAAGTTTAATTAACATAATAGTGTTTATTACAGTAGTGTCTATTAGTGGTCTTTAGTGTGTGCTAGTTTTCTAAAAATTGTTAGTGCTACAAGTATGTCGCAAGCAACATGATTTAAAAAGTTCTCCAAGTGTGGGCACAAATTACCTCCTCAGGACCCACACTCCAAATGTGTCTGTTGTGTCAGTGCCACTCAGACATAAAGTGTCACTTGTGTGCTGCCTTCAGTACTGTATTCCTCCAGCCCAGAAGGGACAAATCTGTATTAAAGGGGCTCCTTCTTGCTCAGACAAGGGCTACCCTTTCACCTTCCTCTCCTTCAAAGAAAGAAAAGTTGAAGGATCAGGAAAAAAAGAAAATACGAGAGAAAAGGAAAGGAGCGAGTCTCCTTCAAAATCGGGTAAGAAGGGGAACTGGAACCAATAACATTGGTTAGTACCAACCCAAAGATACCCAGAAGATCGGATCCGACTGCCTCTCAGGGCCTGCTGTCCATCTCCTAGAACCAGTCACCCATTCTTCAAGAGAAAAGATATTCTCAACCTTCTTCAGTGACGTTATCCTCTTGATCGTCAAAAAGCCTCACAGAACTTGATGTCGACAAGATAAGGAAATTTCTGAGAATGCAGATACAGCTTGGGGTTATCCTGGCACCATCCCCTGGGAAGGTACCGATGTTGGCAATCTCACCCCTCCTATACAAGAGTCCACACTGAGCCAACCTTTGTCTTCAGTTTTACCAGAGCCATTTGGAACCATGGTTCCGTTGTTGGCACTGTATCCTAATCTCTCTTGACTGTGATACAGTCAGATCGAGATGAGACTCTAAGCCAAAGCTTCGGAGCCGATCTCTGAGGGAGTAAGTTGACAATGATATTCTCAGAGCCATCTCTTCCCCTTGGGGCTTTGGCCCTGGACATCTTGGATCTGAGATCCACTTCTGGAATAGGTTTTGTTGGTGCTGAGTTTCCTCTGCCCTTCAAAGCAGAGGGAATCATCGGCAGCAATAGCAACTTCAGCCTTTGAAGCATTTGAAAGGGTTTTGGCAATTTCCAAAGGCAAAATAGCTTCAGTTAGTTTGGTTCCACTCAAACCCCATCTGCATTCTGCTGTTTCAATTCTTCATCTGGACATACAGGGACAGTTGGCACCAAGGATTTCTGAGTAAGTCTGCTTCATCAGCTCCATATCTGATTATGACCCTTCTACCACACCCCAGAAGGTGTTCCCAGAAAATGGCCCTCCATGCAAGCAGAAGCATCTAGACTCATCACCAGAGTCTGTCACTGAAGATACTATAATGGACAAAGGAGACGGTTCATTTTGCTCCCTCTCTAAAGATGTCTAATTTGGTGACATCCTAGAGTTAATGAAAAGAGAAGGGGAATGGCTTGTACCAAGACCCTTCAATGGAAGAGTCCGTATTCTTGGAAGCCTTTGGTTCCAGACCAGCACCATCCCTGGATGGTACCTCCTGTTGATCTACTTATCAATCTGATGAATGGGTGTGGAAGGACCTAATGTGGTGGAACCCATACGGAAGAAAGCTGACCGCATATTATCTGCACCAACAAACAGAAAGCAGTAGAATAAGGGTCCACCTGTAGATGCATTGGTGGTGGCAGCAACCATAAAAAAGTGCTGATGGAAGAAAGCTCATCTGTTCACCCCTTTAATAGAAGATCTAGGGTGATGACATATCTGGGAAGTAAAGCTGTGCGTCAGCAACTTTTGTCCCCAGATCACTTCACTGAACTGTCTAGCCCATTTAACAAAGTTGTAGAGAGACTTAACCAAAGAGATCACCTAGTCCTTCTTGGGGGTGTGCTGCCTGTGGATGTTCAAAAAACAGTGGATTCCCATATTTTCACCCTGCAGTCCTTCTCCTGTGTGGTCATGCATCTGCTCTCTAATACAGCTGACGGTACAGCTAGAGCAGCAGGCAGTGGCATTACCTTGCATAATCATGCCAAGAGGTTCCTTTGTGACTTTGCAGAAGGCTTTAAGTCCTCCTTTTTTAATGCCCCTTATGATGGTTCCACCTAGTTTGGACTGAAAGTCAAAGATACACTCACCAGGAGTCAGCAAAATGGTAAGATTCTGTGTGCACTGGGAATACATTTCTCCACCCTGTAAAGAATTTTCTCTAGGAACCAGAAGTTGGGAAAGATGTTGTGGCTCCTCTCCAATTCTCTTCCCTCCCACCACAAAAAAAAAAAAAAAAATCAAGTCCCCATGTCCCACTTAGTAAGTGACTTACCAGCCTTTGAAGTTTTCAAAGCTGCTTGAAAAAGAGTAATGCAGCCAGTCTCCCATGACCAGTTAGGATTCGGAGTCTATTCTAGGTTCTTTTTAGTACCAAAGAAGGCCGGGGACCTCCGATCCATTTTGGATCTCAGTCACCTAAATCAGTTCACAAGACCGACAGAATTCCGGATGTTCATAGTTCATTCCATTTTTGTCTCTTCTGAAGAAGAATGATTGGATGTGCTATAGAGGTCTCCAGGATGCTTGCTATCATATCAAGATAATCAAGCACTCTAGATTTCTCTCCTTCTGGGTGGGTGCCAGCCATTTCAAATTCAGAGTGCTCCCATCTGGTCTCCCAACATCCCCCAAGGTGTTCACCAAAGTCTTGGCAGTAGTAGCTATGCACTTGCACCTATTGAGGATCCAAATTTTCCTGTTTCTCAACAATTGGCTCCTCACAGTCCACCAAACATCTCATACTGGGACACATGCTTGCTGACCTCACAAGACCCAAATGTAGGGAAGGTTTTGAAACATAAGGAGAATAAATCTTAAGATGACTTCCCTGATTAGTCTAGCAGAAGTATATTGACATCAAGCAGGAATGGAACTCAGACCAGAAGTAGATAAAAATCAGGCAGCAACTGAATGTGGCAAAAAACAAAAGAAAGAATATAAGGTGAAGGACCAGATGAGACTGCAAGAAATGTGGAGCATGCATTATTATAGTTGCAAGTATAGAAAACTTGTGGACAAACCTTATGTTGGTCAGGATCGAATGCAAGAATGGATAAGGAGAGGCGAATTCAAACCAAAAGATGAAAGGTTAATATTGGTGGTCCAAGATAGTGGCTACATACATGTTGGTTTGCAAAGTCCATTGATCATGTGGGAGAAACAGACAACTATAGGTTTTGTAAAACAGAATTGGAAACAGTTGCTCACCTCGTTGCTGGTTGTGACATACTAGTAAAAGGACTGTATACTTAAAGGCATAATAATGTAGCAAGACTGTTGCATTGGGGATTGTGCAAACATTATGGTACTGAAGTGGCTTAAAAACACTGGAAACATGAGTCACAAAGCATTATAGAAAATGATAAAGTCTGCATCCCATGAGATCATCCATTGCCGACGGTTCAAAAGATGGATGCTAGAAAACTAGATATAGTGGTCCATGAAAAGAAGACAAGCGTAGCATTGATCATTGAAATCGCCACCAGTGACTACAGTGTCTTGCATACAGAGAGACACAAACTCATAAAATATCAGGATCTGCAGGCAGCAATGAGATCAGTTTGGAAGAAAGATTACCAGACAGTTCCAATAGTAGTAGGAGCAACCAGTCTTATAAAAAAGAATCTACAATTGTATTTAGATATGTTACCAATACATGTAACTCCATATGAATTGCAGGAGGAGTCTGACAAAGATTGAAACAATACTAATTTCATGAACTTTAATTGTACTTTGACTTAGGAGTGGGGTCCATTGCCGTCATGGTATTAGAAACCCAAAGGTTTGGAGAATTTTAAAGGGAAGACCTAAGTACTCCAACTGCTTTTGAGTTTAGGAAAATCCATAAGCCTACCAAACTGCCAAATGACTGTAACTCAGAGTATACAATTCACAGGATGCCACCTAAACACCAAACTCCAAGTAGTCAGCCTCCCCCAGTCCAGGATCCAGTCTCTTCATCTAACAGCTCTTCAGGTTCTTTATCCCCCAATATTACCAGCAAAATTACTCTCACTTCTGTTGGGTTTCATGGCATCCACAATTTTAATGATTCAATTAGCCAGATGTTTCATGAGAGTGCTGCAGTGGACCTTAGCAGTACAGTGGTCCCAATCCACACACCTTCTAGATTCAAAAATTCGGATTACTCAGTTCTGTAAAAAAAAAAAAAAAAAAAAAAAATCACTTGGTGAATAACATCCTGATTTGTGACCAAGGGCCATCCTGGATTCACCTATCAGGACAGTGACCACGGACGCATCCCTTCTTGGGTGGGTGAGATATTCTTAAAGGAAGATGGTCACAGGTACATAGTTGACAATGGAAGCCAAACTTCACATAAGTACTCTGTTGGTGAAAGCAGTCCTCCTAGCATTGCAAGCATTTCAGGACCTCCTCTCTAGGGATGTGATCTCTATACAGACAGACAACATGACTGTGGTATGGTACATCACCAAACAGGGGGGAACCCAATCAATACCCACTATGTCAAGAAGCCGTGGGGGTTTGGCAGTGGACGATGTCTTCACAACATTTTTGGATAATGGTGCACATCTTGGGGTCCTCTACTGTACTGGTGGGCAAGCTGAGTAGGACACTGCTGATGCCTCATGAATGCTCCCTCAATCCTACAGTGACTCAAACAGTTTTCAGTCACCGGGGCCAACTTTGCTGCACCCTCTTTGTCTTTTACTTAAATAACAAATGCAACAGGTATTTTGCCCTGATACCTCAACAGGGAGAGTCACCAAGGGATGCTATAGTCCACATTTGGGTCTCCTATGCACTTTTCCCCTCTACCTCTGAACAAATTCATACAGAAAGCAAGAATGTGCAAGGTCAGAGCAATCCGCATTGCCCTCTTTTGGCCACAGCAGTCCTGGTTTCCTTACCTGTGACGTCTCTTAGTGCATCTTCCATGGACGTTGGATCAATATCCAGACCTATTAACTCACCTATCCAGATTACCTCTTTCAGATCAGAAATCCATGAAATTAATCGCTTTCCTCCAGTTTTAAAGTACAGCCAGAGACACCAGGCTTTCCCCAACAATAGTCAGTATTCTTTCTGCATCACAGACGCCATCAGCAAGGAAAATTTACCATACTAAATGGAAACTATTTTCAATCTGAGCCTCTTCCAAAGGCCTTGACCCCTTTTCAGCACTAGTTCCTTCAATACTCATATTTTTGTCTGACCTTTTAGACAAAGGTTCCAACTTTGCATTTAAGGTTCAATTGGCTGCAATTTCCAGTTTTCATGTAGGAAGCAATTATATTCCTTATCATCCCTTAACATCTCAAAAGCGTTCATCAAAGGTACCTTTCGACTTAGACCACCCATTAGAGACCCAGACTCACCATGGGACATTACTATTATGTTACAAGCCTAAACCCATTCTCCCTTTGAACCTGCTTCCACTGTAGACTTAAGTTTCTTGCATGAAAAACAATTTTCCTGATCGCAGTAATAGCAGGACAAATCTTGCAACTACAAACCCTCTCATAGAACCCCCCTTTTCTAGGTTTTCACAGGATAGAATTTCCCTAAGAACCAACACATTCGTTATCCCTAAGGTGGTATCTGAAGCTAATTTAAACCAAGCTATACACCTTCCTATTCTCTTTCCAAAGTACTCCAGTTAAAGAGATACATATTACAAGTGTTGGATGTTCTTAGACAACTCCAGTTATATATCCACAGGACAAAAGATTTTAAAAAGGATAACTAATTGTTTCTTTTACCCAACCAAAGCTCTGAAAGTCTGTTTCCAAAGTAACTTTATCCAGATGTGTCTCTGGTTTTATTTCCTTTTTTTCCTTTTTGTGTCATTAGAAAAACTTATCTTTGCCACATAAATCAAAAGCACATTGAACCAGAGCAGTCTTTTCTTTAACAGCCTTCAGCAGATCCATAGATGACATCTGTGCTGCGGCCACAAGGTCAACAGTACTCATCTGTGTCTCACTATTCAGTTGGACACACAGTCCAGATCATGCTCCGCTCATCTTTTGGATCCACCGTTCTTAGGAATGCCCTTCCTTGATACCACCTAGATTGACATCTTGGAATTCTGTCCCATTGGTTTGAACAGACTAAAATAGACAACATTGGATACGAAAGTTATGTACTCCTCCTTCCAACCCAACTCTAAATTGTCACCTATGTTGTTGAGATGATTGAGTGGATGTTGTTCCCTGTCTGTGCATAGTTACGTTAGACTATTATTATCTTTCATCAGTTAACATCATCAAGGCCTTTTCCATAGGTAGTTTTCTTAATATATTTTTCAGACTGGTGGAGGCAAATTTGATCCTAGGATTTGAGGTACAGCCTAGGGAATTTTGTGTAGGCAGGAATCAGAGCTGTGGTTCAGATAAGCTTCAAGATCGACGCCGGGGTCAGATCTTATCAGATCCAACAATCCGTACATTTGAAGTGGGCAAAAGTCAGACAACATTGATCTAACATTATGGTGAGTACATAACTTTTGTTTTAATAACAGTGGAAGATATTTTCTAGGTGTTGTCTAACTGGTATCAAAGGGCCTGGTATGTTGTCTGCTCCTTTGTTTTAAGAACTACTCAATGATAACTCATCTTTTGAAGATATAAAGGTGCATCTTGTGGTCCTCTGAGCTCATGTGCCCATAGATCTCCCTCTTTTGACTCTTTTTGTGATTAAACAGTTTATGAAAGGAGTGTTGCATTTGATCCCTCGACAACAAATTCCTTCTCCCTGGAATTCCAACTTTATTCTTGAAAAATTGACATCATCTCCTTTTGAATCTGTCTTTCAGGCTGTTTCGAGGTTCATGATTTGGAAAAAACTTGTTTTGCTGATTTCACTGATTTCTGCAAGGCGAGTCTTTGAACTCAAGTTCTCATGGTAGACCAACCTTATCTGATTTTCCACAAGGAAGTGGTTGCTCTGTGCACTAATTCTTCTTTTATGCCAAAAGTTGTTTCTGAATTTACTCTGAATCAAGCCATCAGTCACTCGGTTTTCTTTCCATAATGTAAACACAAGGAAAAGAAAATTCTGCATAACTTGGATGTGTACACGCAGCTTGGATATTACAAACACAAAACTATGCCCTTTTGGAAAGCTGAACAGCTTTTTTGTTTCTTATTCTGCAGCTGAAAAGGGTCAACCTGTCTATAAACAAAAGATTTCCTATTTGGTTGTTCTCTGCTGCTGTTTTTTTTTTTTTTTTTTTATTACTCCCACCATGGTCTATACGAGACAAGGTTATGACACATTCTACCAGAGCCTTATCCTTTTCGGTGACATATTGGAAAGGAGTGGACTGGAGCAGCAACTTGGTCCTCTTCTTGTACCTTTACAAAGCACTATAAACTGGAGTCCTTATCCTTCCTCATCCCAAGTAGGGTAAGCTTTGGGAATCTACACTTCTACCACTGAGGCAGTGTGAATGATGAACATAGTACAGTTGCACAAGTCCTACTTACTTGTGACATAGGTGTTTGAATTTCACACTGCATCAGTAGCAGCAGTAACCCAGCATTACCCTTATTTTGTATATAATTCAGTTTCATCCAACCTTGTTGTGTTGGTTGGCTTTGGTTGTTCGTGGTGTTTTTTTTATGGATGTGCATTGGTTGGTTTTGCTTCTAGTCCTTGGTTTGCACTAAAACCCTGAATAACTGATTATGACTTGAGAAGCTAATCTGAGCCAGCTTATTCACCTGCCTGTTTTTCTTTTCAAACCGTTTTAACAGAGGGGAATATATGCTTCATACTGTAGACGTCCATGGACAATTGAGATTCTATCTCTGCAGAAGTAAATCATTTTGGAAAGATTCTCAAGTTTTTATCTCCTTCTTCCTTAAAAAGCAGGGAAGAAAGCTATCCAAGTTTTGTTATCCAGGTGGCTATCCAATTGTATTTATTTTGTGTATACAGTACTTGTAATTCTCTACCCTCCTAGCCAGAAGTGCATTCAGCAAGCTCTATCATAACAGCCACTGCCTTTTTCAAAAGCATCTCTATGGAAGAGATTTGTGGTGCAACAAACTGGTCTGTGTTGCACACCTTTGCCAGTCATTATAAACTAGATATTATATCCTCCAGGTCTTCCTTTGGAGCCAGAATTCTGAAGGGTCTCCTTTCATAATACCACCCAGGTTAGCCGATAGCTTGGTATTCTCACCCATTAGTCAGAGCAGACGGACTGAATGAATAGGACATGGTAGTTATGTACTTATCAGTATGCTGTCTAGTCGTAAAGTAGGCAGTAAACTCGATCTGGGGCAATTAGTTGCACCAGGACATTATGGGATGGAAAAGTTTAAAGGAACTTGAGGCTTTAAAACTACTAATGCTTTATTGGATCCAGCAAGAGACTGGAAGACTCATTAGTCAAATTTGACTGACATTATTGAAAGGATCCAGGATTGTGGTACTACTTTTTGCACATTGTTGCTTATGCGCTACTTCGTTTGTACGTGACACTTTTACCTGTTGTACTAGGGAGCTTGGTTTGATATTGTTTGAGAAACTCTGTTCTAATACCTTATTTTTTCTTCTTTAGTACAATGCTGAGCTTTGACCGGCATGTTTGTGTATCTTTCTTTGTTTTATTTAGTTATTGCAAATAATGAATTTAACATTTTTCTGTATGATTACATCATGAGTATTCTATAGAGATGTGAGTGGATACTTTAACTGGAGTTTTATTGGTGGGATTTAGCATCTGAGAGTCTATGATGTTAGACTTTACGTGATATTCCCATATTTCTCGTAAGATTTATGGGTCTGTTTAAAAATGTTGATCTTGCTGCTGTTCTTGCAGCTAAAATCCAGGAGACTGTCAGCAGATCAAGGGCAAACATGACTTGGGTTTCAAAATCAGGTTGCAAGGTTGTATTTTGGAGCTTGCAGTCTGCTCCTCTTTCCAGATTGTTTTGAAAAAAATGTCTTGCATACAGTTTTGTACTTGCTACTGAGACTTTTTTTGTATATCTCTCTCTTCAAATGCTTAGCCTGCTTTATCTTTCTATGTATGCTCTGTAGCACAACTTACTGCTGGTATACTTTTACTTGGATGCTTATTTCAGTGCTGTATCTTCATGATGTCAGCATTTTGCAGCTTGAAACTTTAGTGCTGTTTACTGCTAACTTTTTCTATGACTGACCTCACACTGCATCTTCAAATGGAGTGTAATCTGCACTAAGAGCCTTTCTGGCTAACTGATATTTAATAAATGCATCAAATCTGGTATTTTCATGTACTATAGATTAGAGAAAACTTGTTTCTTTACCAATACATGTCGTTACAAGTCGCATCAAAATGTTAAGAATGTAATGTTTTTGTTGAGTGTTTGTTGTGAGGTTAATTGCGTATAATCATTTGAAGCATTTCATTGTTTTTGTGTGTTCCCTTGTTTCCCTATAGGAAATTTATGGTTACAAACTATGCCGATGGAAACTGACGTTGGTTGGTATAGGAGTAATTCTTACTGGAGGTTTTCTTGTCCTGTTACTCTACTGGATGCCAGAATGGTGTGTAAAGGCAACTTGCAGCAGCAGTTCTCTAAAAGACTGCAATGTTGTCCTTCTGAGAACAACTGTAAGTAGCCATTCTAAAGCCTAAATGTATTTTCTGACTGGGAGGTCTGAATTTAAAAGGCTACTAAGTGCAGTTTAAACCAGCTTGCTGTTTTCTTCTTTTAACATTGCACGACTCTCATAGTATGTGAAAATTTAGGACAACTCTTGTTTTGATTCCAAGGTAGGTGCCAAATGGTAAAGGCTATTTTATGAGAGAGAGAAGTGTAGTAGGCTACATTACATGAATCTGGGCACAGATAGTATTCTTAAAATCAAAATGCAATAGTATGTCTGTTTTTCGTACTCTGCTAGCTAGACATGAATCCCAAACATGTAGAAATAAATTTATAAATGTTGTATATGCTTCTTTTGACTGCTCTAATAGGTTTTTGCATTTTTCTTAATACAGACTAGGTGTACAAATCAAACAGTATTTATGAGGTAACCATGATAAAATGACAGAATTTTGTTTTTTGTCATTTGTTACTTTGAAGCATTGTTTCTTGCTGTATGATTTTTTCAATCTTTTAATAAGATTGTTGCTAAGATAACCAGGCACTAGTGCCACTGTGTTGTATGAACTTGTTTACCTGGTATTAGGAGGTCCATCCTTGCCAGCAGTCAGACTAGGGTCACAGGCCTTTAGTCAGCGTGGCATCTGAAAGTTTCTCTGGCTACTAGCCCATCTCGTTTTACCCATGGTGCTCCATGAAATAGCTGCTTAAGCTGTTACTTTTCACTTAAACACTATATCCACTAAGGAAACCAAATCCTTTCTTAAAAACCTGAGCCCTTCTAGGTCCAAATTTAGATAGCTGCATCCAACTTTACTAAGGCAGGCAGCAACCAGTAAAGTCCTACAGTAGAGAGTTGATTATCCGAACTAATTGAGACCTAGGGTAGTTTAGATAATCAAATTGCCTGAATAATCAAACATATAATTGAACTGGGTAAAAATCTTAAGTTTTTTTCTGCATGCGGGAATACACTTTTCAACCATTTAGCGGTTCCAGTGGACAAGAAAGAATATTTTTTCACACACTAGCTGGCTACAAGCTTAAAAAACATGCTCAGGCAAATACATATCTTCTTCTTCTTCTTTCGGCTTTATCCCGGTTAGGGGTCGCCACAGCGGATCACCTGTCCGCACATTGAATGGCAGTGGAGTTTTACGGTGTCGAGTTGCCAGCCCGGCGCCCAACCTTCCACAGAAGGCACACTCACACGCACACCTAAGGCCAATTTAGAGTGTCCAATCCACCTGCAGCATGTCTTTGGGATGTGGGAGGAAACCGGAGCACCCGGAGGAAACCCACGCGACCACAGGGAGGACATGCAGACTCCGCACAGAAGGCACCCCAGCCGAGGATCGAACCGGAGAACCTTTTGCTGTGAGGCGGCAATGCTAACCACTGCACCACCGTGGCCGCCCGCTCAGGCAAATACATATAATGTTTACATTTTCAGACTTTGATTTTTCCCACCCGAAAACTTTAGAAAGCTGGCTCTGATTGACTCTTCTGATAATCGACGTTTGGATCATCAACTCTCTACTGTATTTGCCTTCAAACATGCAGTTATCATACCTTTGCAAAAATTACATTCACCCTCACAGCTTGAGGATTACAGATCCATTTCCAATTTTGCCAATTAAAAATATTTTAAAAATCTGTTATATAAACATTTTAAACACACAAACAGCTACAGTGCCAGCAATTTAGGAATTCTGACTTAATTTCAACTGGTGTTTTTGTGGTAATAACCAGTGAGTTTGAGACAATTGACCACAACCTTCTCCTGTACAGTAATAAAAAAATTCTGAGACAGTACAGTATCATGGTTCTAAAACTACTTGAAAAAACAGGCACATTTTACATTTTCATTAATAATAATTTCTCTGTTGGAAAAACACTTAACACTGCTGTTTCCTAAGGTTCTCTTTGGGGACCTCTACTTTTCGCACTATTTATCATAATGTAACCAGATTATGTTCTTATGCTTGATGCCAACAAAATGCTTCAGTTCTTTTAGACTAATCAACAAACCATATTCTCAACGCTATGTAAATGGCTTAATGCAAACATACTTTTAATAACTCTGCTAAAAGTAATGTTATATGGTCCTCAACCTAAAAGAAACTCCCTTCTGTACCAACCTTAATTATTGAAGATTTAAGAAATGTATGATTCCTAATGTAAAATAACAAAAATACCTTTGACTAACTCTTGACCCTCTAACTTCACACCTCACACAGGCAAAACTGCCTCCAAAGTGCAGTCACAACTAAAGTTGTGTTAGTAACCATAGCCAAAAATGCTCCAATACCCAAAGTACAATATGCTGTACCTGTTTTAAGCCAACACTCGTATTACAACACCAGTAATTACACACTGATGAATCTAAAATATGTAGATTTGCTTACCTGTAGGGCACATCTTTGTGACTTACCTTTAGCAGTTACATTGGCTGTATATAATCAGAGCTACCTTGCTTTTAGGTACCCTTTAAATTAAAAATATTTTAAATTCTTCTGCTGGTTTGCTGTCTTTCCAAAAAAAAAAAAAAAACATCCACTTAAGAGCAAATCCACTCACACAGAAGCAGGCAAGAGGACAGTCTCATAGTATCCAGGCCAAAAACAAAATTTAAACATGCTGTTGGTGAAAAAATGTTTTTTAGTGTAGGGCCCACTCTTTGGAACCACTTGCCCAGTTATGTAAAAAAGTAGTTAAACTTGTCTTTCTGCAATGTCTTCTTAATATTTTATATTTCTAATTTTTCTTAAATTGCATTTTAATTCGTCTTGCTCATGCTCCCTTTTCTACTGGTGTGTACCCAGATCAAGATTAAAAATGGTTCATAGACCAGTTAACTTACACAGTAAAGAAACTATAAAATAAATATCTTCCTCTCCAAATCTGTCTGGCAACTTGTCAGACTAGATCAGAAAATGGGTCCAAGTGAAACTCTTAAAACTTGTTTAAAAATGTCTCAGTTTTACAGTTAAAAAAAAAAAAAAAAAAAAAAAGAAAGAAAAAAAACCCCAGTAAATTTAGTTCAGTTTTTTTTTCTTCAAAATGGTCTACTACTCAGGTCCTTTTTATACATCTGTTTTGGGAAATTAAATGATCCCTCATTGCTCTTCCTTAGGCCTTTATTTTTTTTATCATCTCTTCATTGAATTTCTGTTTTTTAGTTGCTTGGAAGTTGTCATTGCTGTTATTACATTTCGTCTATGCAGTTGTGTATTTTTGACTTTTTGTCAGTTTTGATAACGAAGAGTAGGGAATTCGAGAAGGATAAATCTCTGCACAAAATGCTGCTCCAGGATAGACGTACTTGCATTTTACTGTTGAATGTGAGATTAGTCTACACCGTCTACTGTCTTAGACAGAAAAAGTTCAAATAAAGCCAGTTTGTGATCTGACAAAAGTGCTCATCAAGTAAAGTTGCAGAAAAGAAAGACGAGAAGTCTGTGTCTTCATTTCAAGGTTTTAAGTTTGTAACATTTTAATGTCATAAGCTCGCAAACAGGAAAAAAGAGTTCTGTTTATGCTTTAGTTCTCACTGAGAACTTAATAACTTTTATCCTGCAGGTTATCTGATTTTTCACATTTTTCTTCTGAAGACATGAAAAACATTACTGTAGTTCAGATTAAAAGATAGTTCTTTTTCTGCTTTCTATACATCTTTGACCTTGAGCACAGCTTTGGGATTAATCCCCTCATCTTCCAAGTATGACCCTTTGGCTCCTAAAGATGACCCAGGTAAGTCTAAAAATAGAGACTGTGGGGAGTAGAGAGAGAGAAATAAGCATAAGGCTAATAAAGCTGAAAAGGCTGACATATAGTACATGATTTCATTTCTGGTCCTGTTGCTAAAACGTCAAGAGTACAAACAATATCAACTTGTACTCTTTCTCCTTCTGGAATGTCTAAAATTCCTGTAAATATGTATCTGAGAAGTCTGCCATTAAACTGTACAGACCTGATAGTTGTCTTCTTTCTCAGATTCTGAGGTATGCAGGATGTTTGCAACTTCCAGGTTCTTCTGCCAGATCCTCCAGAAGTTGCGGCATTCCTGGTATTGAGATTGATTGTGAAAAGATGAAGTACTTTATTTAGGTCCAGCAAAAGGTGTCTCTTGCCTCTTCACAATGCCGTACTAGGAGGATAGAGGTAAATCTTCTTTACCTTGTTTTTCAGATAGGATATATCAGTTCTACTTATTAGCCTCCATCCAGGCACCTTTCCTGATGAGCTAGGCTTTAAACATTAGGCTACAGTGTTGGTGTGTAAGATCTGTTGGGGTTAACTTTGGTCCCATTGTGGGGATAGTATTCTTATTGTCATCTTATTCTAGATCAGTTTGGCCACCAATATTCACTGCTTTGACAATGTTACTATTGGCATTGTGGTTGACTTTGGGACTGAGGTCAGCCAGACAGTGTGAGTATTGGTTCTGATGTTGCCAGGCCCATTACCAATATTGACTGACTCAGCTTTCCAACCTTTGAGCCCAAGTGTGTTGGTGCTGAGCCAGGGGTCAAGGGTTGTCTCAGTTCTGTAGTTGGAGGTTCAACTGCTGAGGCCAAACTCGGTGGAGATGAGTTTCTTGTTGGCTTCAGGCTCAACAGCCTTTGCCTCATACAGCAGGGGCTAGTGTTTTTGGCCATGAATGTTTTGTTGATGTTGGTGTGAATATTGACAATGCAGATTATGCTGCTTTTGTCACTGATGCACCTTGTTCCAAATATGACACTGACTTCACAGGAAACCTTTCTTTGTCTGATCAGATTTTCAGTTATTAGAGTAAACCGTCTTTTTGGAGGGCTTTTGCAGGATCAGCCCTGGGTGTCTGGGTAAGTAAGTACAGGCAGCTTCATCATCCTTAGATCTGTCACCTTCCATGCCTGAAAGGAAACACAGTTGCAAAATGAAGTCTTGGACTCCCCTCAAAAGTCTGTATTCCAGATATTAAGAATGCTGAGGACATTGATTTCCCAGCATCCTTCTTGAAGCAGTGAATCAGAGAAAGGGATGCTCTCAGACACCATAATTTCTCTGCAGAGCATCTTGCATATGAGGTCTTTCATATCCTCAGCCTTCTTCCTGGGTTATCCATTCTGTCACTAGAATGGTTTGCTTGGTTTTAGAGACTATACGGGAAAACTGTGATAGTGTGGCACTTGTCCCAAAATGGTCAGACACCGAAGCTGGGGCACCTATTCCAAGGAGACTAGGCAAGATCCTTTGGTCTTCCAAGAACTTGACCTTCTGGAAAGAAACTTCTAAACTAGATTACATTGTTGTTTTGGCAGCCCTTAAAAAGGCTGAAGCTTTGCATAGCCCTGCTGTGACTGTACTGTGCATAAGGTATCGAGGCTTATGCGCAAGTTTGGGAAGTATGCTTATACATGCTCCCTGGTTTCCTCAAGGACCATGAACCATCTCACATGCTTAGATTCCAGCAAAATATTTGATGATAAAATGTACCAGTTACTAGAGGAGTTGACTGATATACGGTTGAAGCTATACCTGCAGTCTAGATTGTAGTTGTGTCATTATTTCCAGTCATACCATAGGTCTCAATCAAAATGCTATGGATGATGCAACTAGGGTAGCAAATGCTGGTGCATTTCTTCATCATACTTGGCTGGACCCCACAGATTTCACAGAGGACACCAAAGTGACCTTTTGTAGTGCTTACTTCAATAGATATGTTCTTTTCCATCTGTCTGGAGCAAATTATTTGGAGAACATGGGAAAAGAGGGCAGGACGACTTCCAAACTCCAGGATACAGTGGAATCTGTAACAGCTCGAGTTTTAATGTAACCACAGTAGTAGACCACCCAGAGATCTGGAAGGAACCACCATGGCCATGATAAATTTCAGAAGCAGCAACACCAGAGGTTCAGTAGTCCTCCTTTGGTGGTGGTGGAGGGGGGGGGGGCTGCAGTTCAGTTCTCTAAAGACCTTGCCTTATTATCCCACTCTGGAGGCAGTTAGAAGTTATTTCTCCTTCCACTTGCAAGTGTAGCTTGCCATCACAGAGGATATGTTCACAAAGACAGTAATATATAGAGGCTGTAAAATTTTCTTCCATAACTCTTCCCAGTCGCATTGTCTCTCATTGCCAGATGTCTCACCACAACAAGAAAGTGTCAAGAAATTAAGCTTTATACCTCACAGACAAGAGAAACCTACAAGAGTTTCCCTTCAGACAAAGAAAGAGCAGGTTATTATTCTAGGTACATTTTAGTGACCAAAAAGACAAGGGACTTCAGGCCTGTGCTCAGTTTTAGCGACCTAAACAAATTTGTTACCAGATAGTTCTTTTAGATGGTCAGAGTGCATTCCATCCTTCCCTTCTGTCAGAAAGAGACTGCACTTTGCCATTTTGACCTGTAAGACACCTGTCTACTCACAGGAGTAGCATAGTAAGGTGTCCAAGATGTTTCTGCACTTCCATGTAGGCAATAGCTACGGTCAGTTTTGGACTTTTCCATTTGGTCTTATCTCAGCCCCTGAGGTGTACCTCAAATGCATGTTAGTAGTTGTAGCTCACTTAAGACTGCAGGATGTAAAGGTGGTTCCTTCTTCGATGACTGGCTCCTAACCTAGCTACTTCAGCAAGGAGCAGGATGATTTCAGCATGAGAATCTCTTGAGATCATCGCCAGTTTTTGTGAACTGTGGTCTACCTCAGACATGATCCTTCACTTACCGATCCTGGTACTTCAGGTTGTTCAGTCTCAGATAGTCACATCACATCATTGCTAAGTCTCAGAGCATTGTGTCTCATGGCAGTGCCATTATACATGGTTCCTATGCCATACTGGACCTTGAAAATTCGTGTGATCGCAGTTAAGATCTCATGGCAAACATACAAAATTCTCAAGACTTGCAAGTTGAGTTTGAAATGGTGGCTTCAAACTCAAAGTATAATTTTAGACCATCCACTCTGTCTCCAATTCTGTTAGTACCTGTCCACCAGTTCTTGTACTCTAGAGTGGAGTTGGGGGTTAGCATCAAGGACAGATTGTCATAAAAAGACACCAGTCTGCACATCAGCCTTCAGGAAACAAAGATCATAGGATCATAAGAGGTTACTAGGCTATTGGTCTTGAGGCCCTTATAAGCCAAGCCAAGAGTTTAACCCATGTTTAGACAAGTCAGCACCCAGAGTCCCTGTCCAGCAGGGACACGGGTGGAATCCCAGGAGTGTATTTTCTGTTTCCCAGCCAGTTATCTAGGTTGTGCTTAAAATGGATAATGAGGTACTTTGCTTGACGTGGAGAGGGAGTCTCTTCCACAGATGGGGGGGTCTCTGGGACACAAATCTGTCCCGCCAACAAGTCCTGTTGATATCACAGACCAGGTTGAGGTTGCACGTACAGGTCGCTGGAGTGGAGCTTGACTTGCGGATATGCAGCAGTCCCATCAAGGTGGGGTCTGAGATTGCTCTCTATGCCAGACAGAGGTCACCTCTGAGGAGTCTGTATGAAACTGATAGAGGGACAGGGCTTTTAGTCTATCTGTGTAGGGTAGGTGTTTGAGGCTCTGGATTCTGCTGGTGAGGAACCTCTGTGGTCAGTCGTAGAGACTTCTTTGGAATGTGAGATAGTCCTCATATTTCAGATTTTATGGGATTGCGTGCCCTAGGTGCTGTAGTTTGGTGTATAAAAAAACAGGGGAGAAGTCTTTCCTATCTTTTCTATTGAGATATGGGAATGGGCTATGTCAACAGGACACTAGGAATGCTAGTCACATTTGAGGCGAGACCAGTTCTGTAGTAGACAGGTTCAGCAACTAATAACTGATGCCCCACTCGTGTTCCTTTAGTCTGTATGTGGTGCAGAAGTTCCTTTTCCGCTTTTGGAAGCATTGCTGCAACCTCTTGGCATCCCTGACTACCGCCAGCTGCAGCAGCTCATTTTTTTCTGTCTCCTCTGCAATAGTACCTCAGGGATGCTGTTGTCCAGAATTAGCTCTCAGTACTACAGTACTTTTTTCTCAGTTTTCCACTTATTCCCATATTCATACTGAAAGCTAGACAGGAGCAAGTCAAAAGTTGGTTTTATAGACTCATTTTGCCCTCAGCAGGTGTGCTATTCTTTTGCCTCCGGTCTCACATTCTAAAGAAGTCTCTGTGCCTGAGCCATTCTAGAACCCTACTGACCCATCTGTCTGGCCATCTAACTACATGGTTACCCCTCTTCTGTTGCCATCCAGTGACTCTTCATACCCTGACAGAGTAATCCAGGTACTTACATCTGCCAGAAGATAGAATACTAGAAAATATGCAAAAGTAGATTACCATATTTTTCTATACATTTGCAGCTTTTGACTCAACATTTGTAGGGTGTTTTTCAGGTACAGTGCACAGGTTAAGCTATTCTATTTCAAGGAGCACCTTACTGCCATTTCTAATTTCTTTTATAACTCCTTTTCACTAGCATCAGAAAGTATGTAAATCCTTTTTCAGAGATACTGTCCTTATGCAGCATTCTAGCAAAATCCTGTACCTTCATGCAAGTTTTGCAATAAAAATGCCTTTTCCTAGTGGTTATTACTTTTCTGAGAAGAGTTTATGTGATGCGGGCATTGAATGTTATTCCTTTCTGTTTAAATTGCCATGAAAGTAGAGTGCCATTATGACTTGACTCCTCTCTTATGCTCAAGGTAGCCACTGAAACAGATCTCACTTGGTTGGTCAACTTACCTGTATTTTTCATAATTATTGTAACAGAGGTATGTATCTGTTACAGTGAGTGGATGTCCACAGACAGCTCATATTTTATGTGGAAGGAACCAACTCTGTTAGAAAGACTCGGAATTGTTTCAGTTTTCTTATAGGAAATTGAACTCTTAATTTTTCCTGAACTTTGTTGATCTAGATTGCTAACTGTCTTACTTTATGTAATGAAAAATAAATTATGCATTATTTTCTGTGACAAGAGTTTGTTATAAGGGCAGTGGCCAGTTCCCAAGCATTTTTGAAAAATGTGTTAATTTAAAGGTATTTGCGTAGTAGTTATGTAGACTTCACGTAATACTTTCACAGGACAATGCAAGCTGGATGTAAACTCCCTTTGAGGCCTCAGCCATAAGAGACATATTCCTAGCAGGAGACTACCTAGAAGGATAAGCTTGGAAATCTGTCCTGCTGATAAAATGAGGGTGGACCTGATCGTACCAGATATGAAAGTTGTGTACTTACTATATTAGATTTGGATTATCAGGTACATTGTTGTCAGCGGAAATACCCTTGATGTTCATCATTGTATCGATCACTGCTGCAGTAACCTTAGCCATATGGATTATATCTTGCTAAGGAATTAACAGCTGGTCAGCTTCCAAAGCTTCAGGACACCTTCCACATGCCCAAACTGTCCGGCAACTCAAGCTGAGGATGTGTGTGTTACCACTTGTAATTTTCCTGACAAGTCAGTCTGCTGCCCCTAAAAAGGCAGATAGAGTATAAAGTTCCTCAGTCTTGTTTAAGTTTTTATACACTCTTCCCAAACTTGATCCAGCAGCTGTAGCTTTAGTTAATCCCTATGCTGCTAAACACTTATTCAATTCCAGTCCTACTCTTTCTGATAAGGATGGGAACGTTATTGGTAATTATGGGGGTAAATGTGTGCTTCTGCAACTTTGATTTTCAGAATTTTGAATTGCCAGGCTCATCTGTTAAGACTTTTTCTGACTGTGAAAGTTATGAGAATTTTTTTTTTAATCTCCAGTTTCTTCTGAGACGAGTCTGCTTTAAATAGTTAAATTGTTTTCTGTTGCTCAAGTCGCTACTCATTGTATTCAATGTGTGCATGACTCTTGATCCTACTTCAAAGGCTGTGTCCACTGGTACTGTTTTGAGGAGGTTTGCATGGCTGCATTCTCAGAACCTCTCTGATAAAATAAGATTTTAAATTCTCCTTTGGCTAGAGGTAGAGTTTTTGACCCCTCTGTTACAGAGGTGATCAAAAAGTTTGATAAATGGGGAAGCTGATGCAGGGATTCTCTCAAAATTTTCACCCCTCCTTTTTTCAAGTTTTCAAGAGAGTGTCTAACTTCTCATCTATTTTGCTAAGAAACAAAATAAGCAGTCAGAGCAAAATACAGGTAGGTAGATAGATGTTTAAGAAGAAATTGCAGTGGGGTTCCAAGAAGATTCTGGAAACTCCACAAACCAAGGACAATCTAATAAGTCAGAATGACTGCTTGAGACTGTATTCCCCCCTTCCACCCTGGCAGCTCCTTTTTTCCCTTCAAGGTAGCCTGAATCTTTATCTTTCTCTTTGACAGCAGATAATCTCAAGACAAATGAGATCTGAAAATCATTCGTCAAGTTGACAGTTGGCAGTGGGAGGAAATTCATCCTTTCCAGGAGGAAATTATTCATTCTCAAACCAGACTGTTTTGTTTCCACCTGTCCTTCATCACTTGCTGTCTCTGGGATTAATAGTACCAGTTCCCCCTTACAGAGTGGTAAAGGGTTTTTATTTAAGGATGTTTTTAATGCCAAAGAAATAAATTGCTTGGAGACCAGCTCTGAATCTTTCTTTACTAAACCTGTTTGTGATAGTGCCCGGATTCAAAATTGTCGATTCATAACCTGTTACCTCTTCTTCCTCATTCGTTTCCTTGTAACATTAGATTTAAAAGATGCTTCTCACTTTTCTATTCATCCAGACTTCATGAGTTTCTGGTGTCTGGATAATATTATCAGTTCTCTGTCTTACCCTTTGGACTACCCACTGCACCAGAAGTCTTCACAAAATGTCTAGCTCCAGATCTGAAGTTGTTAATCTTCTTCCTATTCATCACTGATGGGTTCGGTTCCGAGCCCTCGGAACCAAGTCTGCCTTATACCAAGCTTGCGTGCACCAACAACTCTCAAGCTAAGCTGCTACCCACAATGCCCTTTGCTCAGTTACCTCAGATCTCGTTTGCCGCGCAGCCATAAAGCAGCATTTTACCGAGCTCTCCAGCTAAGTGCTTTTTTCAGAAATATTTACTAAGTTTGAAAAAGTTTTTTTATCCTTTTATAACTTGTTCTTGTTGTTCTATATTGCTTCAGCTCTACCCACAGGTATTTCTCTCTCACCATTGTTGGTAATTTCTTGGTATTTCTAACGTTCTACCTTTACTGTATTTTGTTACTATTGTTGGCATTTGCTTTCTCTCTCTCATTCATTTCTTCTCTTCCCTCTCTCTTTTCCCTTGTGTGCGAGAGTGTGTTCTGGGATGTCTGAAAAGAATGGAACTATGGGGTTTAAACACTGCTCTTCTTGCAGTGGCAAACTGCTGAGTAGTGACCTCCATGAAGAACGTGTATACTCTTTGGGGGTTGTGCTTTTGTCGGCAAAACCCCCGTGTGATATCCATGCTAGTTTCAGTCAGTGGACGCTGAATGAACGTTGTAACAAACTTATTTTAAAGGGCCTGCTTTTTCGGAGGCCATTTCTGCGACTGAAGTCTCGCCCCATTCTTTGGACAAGAGACTTCCTCAATCAGACCCCTCTTCACCGGCCGGTGACAGAGATAAGGGTCACAAGCACAAGGCCCATAAGTCCTCTTCTAAACACCATTCTGTCTCCTCGGTGCCTATTACCACATCGGCTGCAAGCTCAGCTCCTATGAAGTTTACGGAGGTAGCCTCGTCGATGCCCACCCTGGCACCAACAATTATGGCACCACCTACGGCCTCGGTATCGACCACTGTATCAACTTCTTTATCGGCAATGACTTCTCCCGTTTCTACTCCGATATCTGTTCCGACAACTACCTCGGAACCGTTCCTGTCATCCACACCTATAGTGACTTCTCCTCCAAGCCCGTTCACGGCTCCGACCATACCTTTGTTACGTGTTGTAAAATTGGAATCGGTGCCATTCTGCGACACACCACGGACCCAATACTTATCCAATGTGGACCCATTTGTGGACAAGCCTGCAGCCCCTTTTTGGCCCAGCCTGATTCCCCTCAGGTGCATCTGTGAGATCCACCAGGAGCTTTTCCGAATTGGATGTGGTGCGCCTTTTTGATCAGCTGTTGACTGCTAGGGGAATCTCTAATCTGCCTAGACCCTATCCCACTCAGGGCTTTGGGTCTGTTTCTCCAGCAACCCCTACTTACTCTCCTTCCTTGGACCCCTTTGTTCCAAGGCTCATCTATCCAACTTTTACTAGAGGAATTTCTTCCTCTGCGCCGACAACAACTCTGTCTGAGGCTCCAAGATACCTTTATGTGCCGGTTCCGTCGGAACCCACCCTTCCTCAATTTCATGCTTGGGGGGTGGTGCCCCTGGTTCCAGTGTCTGTTCCGATGGTTGTGTCGTCCCCAACTTCGGATCAGTCTTCCTTGGTTCCAGGCTCCCATTCCTCTTCGGGCGGGCCTGCTTTCCGGATGATGGAGAGGGCGCTTGCTGCCAGCAATCCTCCACAGTTGGTTATTCCCCCAGTTCCCTCTGAGCCGCAGCTGTCAAAGGCCACTCCCCCCCAGGACTCCGAGAGCGCAAGGCCCAGGAGACCCATGTCCAGGGCATTTCACTTTCCGAGTCTTCTTCGGATGTTCCCACCGAAGAACCCCCTCGGAAGCGGGTGTGTAAGAGGAAACACACTGACTCCCTGGAGGAGTCCCTCACAGAGGATACGGACTTCGATGATGGGGAAGGGTCCCCAAGGTCACCCCCTGACTATGTCTCCTTCGGGGACATCATGGAAATCTTGAAACAGAGGGGTGACTGGAAGTCCACAACCCCTTCCTCAGAGGAATCCGTATTCCTGCAGGCCTTTCGCTCTTGGCCCTCTACCTCTTGGGTGACCCCCCACCCCCGCCGATGAGTTGGTTAAACTCATCGTGCAATGGGCTTGGAAGAACCCCGACTCAGTTGAGGCCATCCCCAGGAGATCAGACAAAGTACTCTCCCCTCCAGAGGATCAACCCCATTGGTCCAGAGGCTTGCCAGTGGACACTATGGCGGTGGCGGCTGCCACGAACAAGGAACTTGCAGAAGAGAATCTTGCTGTTCACCCGCCCAACATAGAGTCCTGGGCAGTGGACAGGTTAGGGAAGCGAGTCTTTGCATCAGCGACCTTCGCGGCTAGGTCTCTGAACTTTCTGGCACATTTTATGAGGCTCCAAAGTGATCTTATCTCCGAACTCTCCGGAACCCTCGCGGGTCAAGTATCGGATGGAGCACGAGATAAAGTTGCTTCCCAACTTGCCACCTTAGAATCCATATCTAATTCATCCATGAGGTTGCTGTCACACGCAACCGAAGGAGCAGCTGGAGCTGCGGGTGCAGGTGTAGTCATGAGACGTCATGCTTGGATGTGCATCTGTGACCTCGCGGACTCCAAGTCTTCCTTTCTAAATGCCCCTATCGAGCCTTTGGCTCTGTTTGGTGCCAAGGTCAAGGATACACTAGCCAGGTGTGAGCAAGAAGGGAAGACTGTCTGCCATTGACCTATGCTTTTCCAAACCTCAGCGTTCCTTCTTCAGGAAACAGAGGAGAGGAAAGATGTGGAACAAGAAGTCTCAAGGTCCTTTCCGAGATGCACGTGGTGAGGACTCCTACAGAGGCAGAGGGGGTTCCAATAATGGAAGACGTTCCTTTTGGGGCAGAGGGGGTCCCCGGAACCAGGACTTCAGAGATTCCTTCTCAGGTAGACCATATCAGCACTCCTGAGGCGCTGCCCGATTGCTTTCCTCTGGAAGCAGTCTTTGTGCATTTCTCTCTGCACCAAGCTGCCTGGCTATCCATTATGAACGATCAGTGGGTGCAGAGAATCATTACCAGAGGTTACCATATCCCACTAATATCCTGTCTAAGACCTTTGAAATCCTTTCCCAATGTTCCACCCAGTCAAAAGGAGGAGGCAGCTTCTGAAATACAAAAGCTACTTCAAAATGAGCCATCCAACAGGTCCCCTCAGATCATTGCGGATCAGGGTTCTACTCAAGATTCTTTTTGGTGCCAAAGAAAACAGGGGACTGGAGGCCCATTCTGGATCTCAGTCAATTAAACAAATCAGTAGTTCAGACCAAGTTCTGCATGGTCACGATTCAATCCAGCCTTCCCTTTCTGCGGGAGGGTGAGTGGATGTGCTCATCAGATCTCCGGGATGCATGTTACCATATCAAGATGGACAAGCGCTCCAGGAGCCTTCTTCACTTCTGGTTGGGAGCTAATCACTATCAATTCAGAGCCCTGCCTTTCGGTCTCTCGATGGCCCCCAGAGTGTTCACGAAATGTCTTGCAGTGGTAACAGCTCATCTGAGACTTCAGGGATTCGAGGTGTTTCCATATCTAAATGATTGGCTCCTATCTGCCCCCATCAAGCATCTTCTGGTCAGGGCCCTCCGCTACACACTGGCTCTAGTGGAGTCATTAGGCATCACCATACACTGGGAGAAATCAAACCTTCAACCATCAGAACAACTGGAATTCATAGGGGCAGTATTCAACACGTAGTCAAGCCTAAACTCACTTCCTCTCCGCAGGCTTCAGAGACTCAAGGCACAAATTCAGGTGATACTCTGTCAAAGCAAGGTGTCTGCAAGAGAGATTCTTCAAGCCTTGGGATCTGTGGCTGCAGCCATCCCCATAGTCCCCTTAGCCAGACTTACACATGAGATTACTATAATGACTCCTTCAGGCCCAATCTCCACCCCCTGAGCTCAAAGATCCTCATCACCAACATTTGCAAATAAGATCTCCTCGGGTGGATGAGTACAGATGAAAATCTTTGGTGTTGTCCCTTCCAGGTTCCACAGCCCAGCGCCACGGTGACCACGGATGTTTCCCTGATGGGGTGGGGAGGCCACTTCCAGGGAAAGTCAGTCCAAGGCACGTGGTCCGATAGAGAGGTAATTTTGCATATCAGTGTCCTGGTGTTAAGAGCAGTGCTGTTGGAGTTAAAAGCTTTTCATCTTCTTCCACCCGGAACGATTGCTGTCCAGTTGGACATATCCATGGTCTGGTACATAAACAGAGAGGGTCCAAATCTTACCCCCTTTGTCATAAAGCCATGAGAATCTGGCAGTGGGCAATAGCTTCCAACTGCTTCCTGATCGCAGCACATATCCCGGGGAGTTCCAACATGATTGTGAACAGACTGAGCAGATGCATCCTTCATCCTCGCCTGTGGTCTCTCAACCCGAGTGTGACGACGGAAATTTTCAGCCGCTGGGGGCCAGCCATGCTGCGACCTTTTTGCCTCCCCTTCAAATACACAATGCAGCAGCTACTTTGCCCTCTTTCCCCCTCTCAGGGAGTCACTGAGAGATGCTCTAGTCCACAATTGATCCACGGGTCTTCTTTATGCTTACCCTCCAATTTCTCTGATTCCCCTTGTTCTACGGAAGGCTATTCTGTTGAGAAGCAAAGTGATCCTCATCACTCCATTCTGGCCTCGTCAAGTGTGGTTCCCCTTTTTTTCAACCTCATCTGTTACAACCTCCTTGGATCCTGGACACTCGTCAGGACCTAATTTCTCACCCACAAAGGCCGACTCCCCCGAACCTGTCCACCCTCAAGCTGACAGCTTGGTTTCTCCACTTCCGTTAGTTGCCAGGCAGGAAACCCTTTCTTTGCCTGCCCGAGATATTATTTTGGCCTCTCATAAACCATCCACCAGAAAACTTTACAGGGATAAATGGAAAAGATTCTCCATTTGGTCATGTAATCAGGAACTAGACCCGTTCTCAGCCCCCATAGCCACTCTTCTTCGTTATTTGGCTAAGCTGTTCGACAAAGGGGCCTCTGCTTCCACCATTCGAGTCCATCTAACAGCTATTTCTAACTTCCATAACGGGTCTGAAGGAGTACCACTTGCCTCCTCTTGTCTTTGCAAGACCTTCCTCAAGGGTATTTTGAACAGCAGGCCTCCGATCAGACAGCCGATGGAGGCATGGAATTTGTCCTGGGTTTTGCAGGCTCTCTCCCTGCCACCGTTTGAGCCAGCTGCTACCTGTGATCTAAAATTCTTATCATGGAAATCCTTATTCCTGGTAGCTATAACTTCAGCAAGACGAATTTCTGAATTACAAGCATTATGTATCAAAAGCCTTTCTCTGATCTTTCATAAGAACAGAGTATCATTTAGAACTAACCCATCATTTCTCCCCAAAGTGTTTTCTGACTTTTTGATTAACCAGTCCATCGAACTCCCTGTGTTTTTCCCAAATTACTCTAACAAGGGAGAATATTGCCTTAATTCCCTGGATGTTCATAGAGAATTGCACTTTTATCTGGACAGAGCTAAATCATTTTGCAAGTCAGACCAGCTTTTTGTTTCCTTTGTGGGCCATAGAATGGGAGATGCAGTATCAAAGGTTACTTTGTCTAAATGGCTCAGGGATTGCATTGCCTTTACATGTTCACTTACGGAGGGATCTAAGCCTGGCCGAATCAAAGCTCACTCAACTAGGACCATTGCAGCATCCATGGATGACATTTGTGTAGCCGCCATTTGGGCTAAGCCCCACACTTTTATCAAGCATTACAAATTGGATCTGATCTCCAGGGGAAGAGCGGCCTTTGGTTCAGTGGTTCTCAGGAATGTTCTTCCATAAGTGCCACCTAGGTTCTCCAAGTACCTGGAGACTCGGTCCCATCACTGATGAATGGGAAGAAGATTAACCACTTCAGTTAAAGAAGTTTTGTCTTACCATAACTTTCCATTTGAGTTGTTGATCTACCAGTCATCACACCCTCCCACTGACCCCCTCCTAAGGTTCCTGGCGGATCTTCTGGGTCTTTGTGGTGTATTAGGGTTTCTGCGCAGAGATGGCCTCTGACTTATTCTTTCTCTATATGTTGCATGCAAACTCGATCTGAGGTAACTGAGCAAAGGGCATTGTGGGTAGCAGCTTAGCTTGAGAGTTTTTGGTGCACTCAAGCTTGGTATACGGTCGACTCGGTTCCAAGGGCTCGGAACTGAACCCATCGGTGATGACTGGAAGAAGATCAA